>NC_092716.1:260081249-260371888 GCF_047496885.1 Scyliorhinus torazame
ACTCCGCGTGTGTCTTTGCTCCTTCGCTCCGCTCTCTCTTCGCTCCGTCACTCCGTGTGTCTCCTCGCTCCTTCACTCCGCTGTCTCTTCGCTCCTTCACTCTGCTGTCTCTTCGCTCCTTCGCTCCGCTGTCTCTTCGCTCCCTCACTCCGTGTGTCTCTTCGCTCCTTCACTCCGCTGTCTCTTCGCTCCCTCACTCCGCGTGTGTCTTTGCTCCTTCGCTCCGCTGTCTCTTCGCTCCTTCACTCCGCTGTCTCTTCGCTCCTTCGCTCCGCTGTCTCTTCGCTCCCTCACTCCGTGTGTCTCTTCGCTCCTTCGCTCCGCAGACTCTTCGCTCCTTCGCTCCGCTGTCTCTTCGCTCCCTCACTCCGCTGTCTCTTCGCTCCTTCATTTTGCGTGTCTCTTCGTTCCTTCGCTCCGCTGACTCTTCGCTCCTTCACTCCGCAGTCTCTTCGCTCCTTCGCTCCGTGTGTCTCTTTGCTCCTTCACTCCGCCTTCTCTTCGCTCCTTCACTTCGCTGTCTCTTCGCTCCTTCACTCCGTTGTCTCTTCGCTCCTTCACTCCTCAATCTCTTCGCTCCTTCGCTCCGCTGTCTCTTCGCTCCTTCGCTCCGTTGTCTCTTCGCTCCTTCATCCGTGTGTCTCTTCGCTCCTTCACTCCGCTGTCTCTTCGCTCCTTCAATCCGCTGTCTCTTCGCTCCGTGTGTCTCTTCGCTCCATCACTCCGCTGTCTCTTTGCTCCTTCACTCCGCTGTCTCTTCGCTCCGCGTGTCTCTTCGCTCCTTCCCTCCGTGTGTCTCTTCGCTCCTTCACTCCACTGACTATTCGCTCCTTCACTCCGCTGTCACTTCGCTCCTTCACTCCACTGTCTCTTCGTTCCTTCACTCCGCGTGTCTCTTCGCTCCTTCGCTCCGTGTGTCTCTTCGCTCCTTCGCTCCGTGTGTCTCCTTGCTCCTTCACTCCGCTGTCTTTTCGCTCCTTTACTCTGCGTGTCTCTTCGTTCCTTCGCTCCGCTGACTCTTCGCTCCTTCACTCCGCTGTCTCTTCTCTACTTCGCTCCGTGTGTCTCTTCGCTCCATCACTCCGCTGTCTCTTTGCTCCTTCACTCCGCTGTCTCTTCGCTCCTTCACTCCGCTGTCTCTTCGCTCCTTCACTTCGCTGTCTCTTCGCTCCTTCGCTCCGCTGTCTCTTCGCTCCTTCAGTCCGTGTGTCTCTTCGCTCATTCACTCCGCTGTCTCTTCACTCCTTCGCTCCACTGTCTCTTTGCTCCTTCACTCCGCTGTCTCTTCGCTCCTTCGCTCCGCTGTCTCTTCACTCCTTCGCTCCACTGTCTCTTCGCTCCTTCACTCCGCTGACTCTTCGCTCCTTCACTCCGCTGTCACTTCGCTCCTTCGCTCCGCTGTCTCTTCGTTCCTTTGCTCCGCGTGTCTCTTCGCTCCATCGCTCCGTGTGTCTCTTCGCTCCTTCGCTCCGTGTGTCTCTTTGCTCCTTCACTCCGTGCGTCGCTTCGCTCCTTCGTTTTGCTGACTCTTCGCTCCTTTGCTCCGCTGTCTCTTCGCTCCTTCGCTCCACAGACTCCTCGCTCCTTCGCTCCCCTGTCTCTTCGCTCCCTCACTCCGCTGTCTCTTCGCTCCTTTATTTTGCGTGTCTCTTCGTTCCTTCGCTCCGCTGACTCTTCGCTCCTTCACTCCGCTGTCTCTTCGCTCCTTCGCTCCGTGTGTCTCTTAGATCCTTCACTCCGCCTTCTCTTCGCTCCTTCACTTCGCTGTCTCTTCGCTCCTTCACTCCGTTGTCTCTTCGCTCCTTCACTCCGCAGTCTCTTCGCTCCTTCGCTCCGCTGTCTCTTCGCTCCTTCTCTCCGCTGTCTCTTCGCTCCTTCATCCGTGTGTCTCTTCGCTCCTTCACTCCGCTGTCTCTTCGCTCCTTCAATCCGCTGTCTCTTCGCTCCGTGTGTCTCTTCGCTCCATCACTCCGCTGTTTCTTTGCTCCTTCACTCCGCTGTCTCTTCGCTCCTTCGCTCCGCGTGTCTCTTCGCTCCTTCGCTCCGCGTGTCTCTTCGCTCCTTCGCTCCGTGTGTCTCTTCGCTCCTTCACTCCGCTGACTCTTCGCTCCTTCACTCCGCTGTCACTTCGCTCCATCACTCCACTGTCTCTTCGTTCCTTCTCTCCGCGTGTCTCTTCGCTCCATCGCTCCGTGTGTCTCTTCGCTCGTTCGCTCCGTGTGTCTCTTTGCTCCTTCACTCCGTGTGTCTCTTCGCTCCTTCGTTCCGCTGACTCTTTGCTCCTTCACTCCGTGTGTCTCTTCGCACCATCACTCCACTGTTCCTTTGCTCCTTCACTCCGCGTGTCTCTTCGCTCCTTCGCTCCATGTGTCTTTTCGCTCCTTCGCTCCGTGTGTCTCCTTGCTCCTTCACTCCGCTGTCTTTTCGCTCCTTTACTCTGCGTGTCTCTTCGTTCCTTCGCTCCGCTGACACTTTGTCCTTCACTCCGCTGTCTCTTCGCTACTTCGCACCGTGTGTCTCTTCGCTCCATCACTCCGCTGTCTCTTTGCTCCTACACTCCGCTGTCTCTTCGCTCCTTCACTCCGCTGTCTCCTCGCTCCTTCACTCTGCTGTCTCTTCGCTCCTTCACTCCGCTGTCTCTTCGCTCCTTCACTTCGCTGTCTCTTCGCTCCTTCGCTCCTCTGTCTCGTCGCTCCTTCACTCCGCTGACTCTTCGCTCCTTCACTCCGCTGTCACTTCGCTCCTTCACTCCGCTGTCTCTTCGTTCCTTTTCTCCGCATGTCTCTTTGCTCCATCGCTCCGTGTGTCTCTTCGCTCGTTCGCTCCGTGTGTCTCTTTGCTCCTTCACTCCGTGTGTCTCTTCGCTCCTTCGTTCCGCTGACTCTTCGCTCCTTCACTCCGCTGTCTCTTCGCTCCTTCGCTCCGCTGACTCTTCGTTCCTTCATTCCGCTGTCTCTTCGCTCCTTCGCTCCGCTGTCTCTTCGCTCCTTCGCTCCGTGTGTCTCTTCGCTCATTCACTCCGCTGTCTCTTCGCTCCTTCGCTCCGTGTGTCTCTTGGCTCCATCATTCCGCTGTCTCTTCGCTCCTTCACTCCGCTATCTTTCCCACCTTTTCTCCGCGTGTCCCTTCGCTCCTTCGCTCCGCTGTCTCTTCGCTCCCTCACTGCATGTGTCTCTTCGCTCCTTCATTCCGCTGTCTCTTCGTTCCTTCACTCCGCTGTCTCTTCGCTCCTTCACTCCGTGTGTCTCTTCGCTCCTTTACTCCGCTGTCTCTTCGCTATTTCGCTCCGTGTGTCTCTTCGCTCCTTCACCCCGCTGACTCTTCGTTCCTTCGCTCCGCTGTCTCTTCACTCCTTCGCTCCACTGTCTCTTTGCTCCTTCACTCCGCTGTCTCCTCGCTCCTTCACTCCACTGACTCTTCGCTCCTTCACTCACCTGACTCTTCGCTCCTTCGCTCGAGTGTCTCTTCGCTCCTTCACTCCGCGGTCTCTTCGCTCCTTCACTCCGCTGTCTCCTCGCTCCTCCACTCCGTGTGTCTCTTCGCTCCTTCACTCCGCTGTCTCTTCGCTTCTTCGCTCCGCTGTCTCTTCGCTCCTTCGCTCCGTGTGTCTCTTCGGTCCTTCGCTCCATGTGAGTCTTCGCTCCTTCACTCCGCTGTCTCTTCGCTCCTTCACTCCGCTGTCTCTTCGCTCCTTCACACCGCTGTCTCTTCGCTCCTTCGCTCTATGTGACTCTTTACTCCTTCGCTCCGCTGTCTCTTCACTCCTCCACTCCGTGTGTCTCTTCGCTCCTTCACACCGCTGTCTCTTCGCTCCTTCGCTCTATGTGACTCTTTACTCCTTCGCTCCGCTGTCTCTTCACTCTTCCACTCCGTGTGTCTCTTCGCTCCTTCACTCCGCTGACTCTTCGCTCCTTCACTCCGCTGTCTCTTCACTCCTTCGCTCTGTGGGTGTCTCTTCGCTCCTTCACTCTGCTGTCTCTTCGCTCCTTCACTCCGCTGTCTCGTCGCTCCTTCGCTCCGCGTGTCTCTTCGCTCCTTCGCTCCGTGTGTCTCTTCGCTCCTTCACTCCGCTGTCTCTTCGCTTCTTCACTCCGCTGTCTCTTCACTCCTTCACTCCGCTGTCTCTTCGCTCCTTCGCTGCGTGTGTCTCTTCGCTCCTTCGCTCCGTGTGTCTCTTCGCTCCTTCACTCCGCTGTCTCTTCGCTCCTTCACTCTGCTGTCTCTTCGCTCCTTCACTCCGCTGTCTCTTCGCTCCTTCACTCCGCTGTCTCTTTGCTCCTTCGCTCCGCTGTCTCTTCGCTCCTTCACTCTGCTGACTCTTCGCTCCTTCACTCCGTGTGTCTCTTCGCTCCTTCACTCCGCTAACTCTTCTCACCTTCACTCCGCTGTCTCTTCACTACTTCGCTCCACTGTCTCTTTGCTCCTTCACTCCGCTGTCTCCTCACTCCTTCTCTCCGCTGATTCTTCGCTCCTTCACTCCGCTGACTCTTCGCGCCTTCGCTCCACTGTTTCCTCGCTCCTTCGCTCTGTGTGTCTCTTCGCTCCTTCACACCGCTGTCTCTTCGCTCCTTCGCTCCGTGTGACTCTTTACTCCTTCGCTCCGCTGTCTCTTCACTCCTCCACTCCGTGTGTCTCTTCGCTCCTTCAATCCGCTGACTCTTCGCTCCTTCGCTCCGCTGTCTCTTCGCTCCTTCACTCCGCTGACTCTTCGTTCCTTCATTCCGCTGTCTCTTCGTTCCTTCACTCCGCTGTCTCTTCGCTCCTTCACTCCGTGTGTCTCTTCGCTCCTTTACTCCGCTGTCTCTTCGCTATTTCGCTCCGTGTGTCTCTTCGCTCCTTCACCCCGCTGACTCTTCGTTCCTTCGCTCCGCTGTCTCTTCACTCCGTCGCTCCACTGTCTCTTTGCTCCTTCACTCCGCTGTCTCCTCGCTCCTTCACTCCACTGACTCTTCGCTCCTTCACTCACCTGACTCTTCGCTCCTTCGCTCGAGTGTCTCTTCGCTCCTTCACTCCGCGGTCTCTTCGCTCCTTCACTCCGCTGTCTCCTCGCTCCTCCACTCCGTGTGTCTCTTCGCTCCTTCACTCCGCTGTCTCTTCGCTTCTTCGCTCCGCTGTCTCTTCGCTCCTTCGCTCCGTGTGTCTCTTCGGTCCTTCGCTCCATGTGAGTCTTCGCTCCTTCACTCCGTGTGTCTCTTCGCTCCTTCACTCCGCTGTCTCTTCGCTCCTTCACTCCGCTGTCTCTTCGCTCCTTCACACCGCTGTCTCTTCGCTCCTTCGCTCTATGTGACTCTTTACTCCTTCGCTCCGCTGTCTCTTCACTCCTCCACTCCGTGTGTCTCTTCGCTCCTTCACACCGCTGTCTCTTCGCTCCTTCGCTCTATGTGACTCTTTACTCCTTCGCTCCGCTGTCTCTTCACTCTTCCACTCCGTGTGTCTCTTCGCTCCTTCACTCCGCTGACTCTTCGCTCCTTCACTCCGCTGTCTCTTCACTCCTTCGCTCTGTGGGTGTCTCTTCGCTCCTTCACTCTGCTGTCTCTTCGCTCCTTCACTCCGCTGTCTCGTCGCTCCTTCGCTCCGCGTGTCTCTTCGCTCCTTCGCTCCGTGTGTCTCTTCGCTCCTTCACTCCGCTGTCTCTTCGCTTCTTCACTCCGCTGTCTCTTCACTCCTTCACTCCGCTGTCTCTTCGCTCCTTCGCTGCGTGTGTCTCTTCGCTCCTTCGCTCCGTGTGTCTCTTCGCTCCTTCACTCCGCTGTCTCTTCGCTCCTTCACTCTGCTGTCTCTTCGCTCCTTCACTCCGCTGTCTCTTCGCTCCTTCACTCCGCTGTCTCTTTGCTCCTTCGCTCCGCTGTCTCTTCGCTCCTTCACTCTGCTGACTCTTCGCTCCTTCACTCCGTGTGTCTCTTCGCTCCTTCACTCCGCTAACTCTTCTCACCTTCACTCCGCTGTCTCTTCACTACTTCGCTCCACTGTCTCTTTGCTCCTTCACTCCGCTGTCTCCTCACTCCTTCTCTCCGCTGATTCTTCGCTCCTTCACTCCGCTGACTCTTCGCGCCTTCGCTCCACTGTTTCCTCGCTCCTTCGCTCTGTGTGTCTCTTCGCTCCTTCACACCGCTGTCTCTTCGCTCCTTCGCTCCGTGTGACTCTTTACTCCTTCGCTCCGCTGTCTCTTCACTCCTCCACTCCGTGTGTCTCTTCGCTCCTTCAATCCGCTGACTCTTCGCTCCTTCGCTCCGCTGTCTCTTCGCTCCTTCACTCCGCTGACTCTTCGTTCCTTCATTCCACTGTCTCTTCGCTCCTTCACTCCGCTGTCTCTTCGCTCCTTCGCTCCGTGTGTCTCTTCGCTCCATCACTCCGCTGTCTATTCGCTCCTTCACTCCGCGATCTCTTCGCGCCTTTGCTCCGCGTGTCTCTTCACTCCTTCGCTCCACTCTCTCTTTGCTCCCTCACTCCATGTGTCTCTTCGCTCCTTCATTCCGCTGTCTCTTCGCTCCTTCACTCCGCTGTCTCTTCGCTCCTTCACTCCGTGTGTCTCTTCGCTCCTTCACTCCGCTGTCTCTTCGCTCCTTCGCTCCATGTGTCTCTTCGCTCCATCACTCCGCTGGCTCTTCGCTCCTTCACTCCGCTATCTCTTCGCACCTTCGCTCCGCGTGTCTCTTCGCTCCTTCGCTCCGCTGTCTCTTCGCTCCCTCACTCCGTGTGTTTCTTTGCTCCTTCACTCCACTGTCTGTTCGCTCCTTCGCTCCGCTGTCTCTTCGCTCCCTCACTACGTGTGTCTCTTCGCTCCGCTGACTCTTCGCTCCCTCACTCCGCGTGTGTCTTTGCTCCTTCGCTCCGCTCTCTCTTCGCTCCGTCACTCCGTGTGTCTCCTCGCTCCTTCACTCCGCTGTCTCTTCGCTCCTTCACTCTGCTGTCTCTTCGCTCCTTCGCTCCGCTGTCTCTTCGCTCCCTCACTCCGTGTGTCTCTTCGCTCCTTCACTCCGCTGTCTCTTCGCTCCCTCACTCCGCGTGTGTCTTTGCTCCTTCGCTCCGCTGTCTCTTCGCTCCTTCACTCCGCTGTCTCTTCGCTCCTTCGCTCCGCTGTCTCTTCGCTCCCTCACTCCGTGTGTCTCTTCGCTCCTTCGCTCCGCAGACTCTTCGCTCCTTCGCTCCGCTGTCTCTTCGCTCCCTCACTCCGCTGTCTCTTCGCTCCTTCATTTTGCGTGTCTCTTCGTTCCTTCGCTCCGCTGACTCTTCGCTCCTTCACTCCGCAGTCTCTTCGCTCCTTCGCTCCGTGTGTCTCTTTGCTCCTTCACTCCGCCTTCTCTTCGCTCCTTCACTTCGCTGTCTCTTCGCTCCTTCACTCCGTTGTCTCTTCGCTCCTTCACTCCTCAATCTCTTCGCTCCTTCGCTCCGCTGTCTCTTCGCTCCTTCGCTCCGTTGTCTCTTCGCTCCTTCATCCGTGTGTCTCTTCGCTCCTTCACTCCGCTGTCTCTTCGCTCCTTCAATCCGCTGTCTCTTCGCTCCGTGTGTCTCTTCGCTCCATCACTCCGCTGTCTCTTTGCTCCTTCACTCCGCTGTCTCTTCGCTCCGCGTGTCTCTTCGCTCCTTCCCTCCGTGTGTCTCTTCGCTCCTTCACTCCACTGACTATTCGCTCCTTCACTCCGCTGTCACTTCGCTCCTTCACTCCACTGTCTCTTCGTTCCTTCACTCCGCGTGTCTCTTCGCTCCTTCGCTCCGTGTGTCTCTTCGCTCCTTCGCTCCGTGTGTCTCCTTGCTCCTTCACTCCGCTGTCTTTTCGCTCCTTTACTCTGCGTGTCTCTTCGTTCCTTCGCTCCGCTGACTCTTCGCTCCTTCACTCCGCTGTCTCTTCTCTACTTCGCTCCGTGTGTCTCTTCGCTCCATCACTCCGCTGTCTCTTTGCTCCTTCACTCCGCTGTCTCTTCGCTCCTTCACTCCGCTGTCTCTTCGCTCCTTCACTTCGCTGTCTCTTCGCTCCTTCGCTCCGCTGTCTCTTCGCTCCTTCAGTCCGTGTGTCTCTTCGCTCATTCACTCCGCTGTCTCTTTGCTCCTTCACTCCACTGTCTCTTCGCTCCTTCGCTCCGCGTGTATCTTCGCTCCTTCGCTCCGTGTGTCACTTCGCTCCTTCACTCCGTTGTCTCTTCGTTCCTTCGCTCCGCGTGTCTCTTCGCTCCATCGCTCCGTGTGTCTCTTCGCTCCTTCGCTCCGTGTGTCTCTTTGCTCCTTCACTCCGTGTGTCTCTTCGCTCCTTCGTTCCGCTGACTCTTCGCTCCTTCGCTCCGCTGTCTCTTCGCACCTTCGCTCCGCTGACTCTTCGTTCCTTCATTCCGCTGTCTCTTCGCTCCTTCACTCCGCTGTCTCTTCGCTCCTTCGCTCCGTGTGTCTCTTCGCTCCTTCACTCCGCTGTCTCTTCGCTCCTTCGCTCCGTGTCCCTCTTCGCTCCATCACTCCGCTGTCTCTTCGCTCCTTCACTCCGCTATCTCTTCGCACCTTCTCTCCGCGTGTCTCTTCGCTCCGCTGTCTCTTCGCTCCCTCACTCCGTGTGTTTCTTCGCTCCTTCATTCCGCTGTCTCTTCGCTCCTTCACTCCGCTGTCTCTTCGCTCCTTCTCTCAGTGTGTCTCTTCGCTCCTTCACTCCGCTGTCTCTTCGCTATTTCGCTCCGTGTGTCTCTTCGCTCCTTCACTCCGCTGTCTCTTCGCTCCTTCGCTCCGTGTGTCTCTTTGCTCCTTCACTCCGCTTTCTCTTCGCTCCTTCACTTCGCTGTCTCTTCGCTCCTTCACTCCATTGTCTCTTCGCTCCTTCACTCCTCAATCTCTTCGCTCCTTCGCTCCGCTGTCTCTTCGCTCCTTCGCTCCGCTGTCTCTTCGTTCCTTCGCTCCGCTGACTCTTCGCTCCTTCACTCCGCAGTCTCTTCGCTCCTTCGCTCCGTGTGTCTCTTTGCTCCTTCACTCCGCTTTCTCTTCGCTCCTTCACTTCGCTGTCTCTTCGCTCCTTCACTCCGTTGTCTCTTCGCTCCTTCACTCCTCAATCTCTTCGCTCCTTCGCTCCGCTGTCTCTTCGCTCCTTCGCTCCGCTGTCTCTTCGCTCCTTCATCCGTGTGTCTCTTCGCTCCTTCACTCCGCTGTCTCTTCGCTCCTTCAATCCGCTGTCTCTTCGCTCCGTGTGTCTCTTCGCTCCATCACTCCGCTGTCTCTTTGCTCCTTCACTCCGCTGTCTCTTCGCTCCTTCGCTCCGCGTGTCTCTTCGCTCCTTCGCTCCGTGTGTCTCTTCACTCCTTCACTCCACTGACTATTCGCTCCTTCACTCCGCTGTCACTTCGCTCCTTCACTCCACTGTCTCTTCGTTCCTTCACTCCGCGTGTCTCTTCGCTCCTTCGCTCCGTGTGTCTCTTCGCTCCTTCGCTCCGTGTGTCTCCTTGCTCCTTCACTCCGCTGTCTTTTCGCTCCTTTACTCTGCGTGTCTCTTCGTTCCTTCGCTCCGCTGACTCTTCGCTCCTTCACTCCGCTGTCTCTTCGCTACTTCGCTCCGTGTGTCTCTTCGCTCCATCACTCCGCTGTCTCTTTGCTCCTTCACTCCGCTGTCTCTTCGCTCCTTCACTCCGCTGTCTCCTCGCTCCTTCACTCTGCTGTCTCTTCGCTCCTTCACTCCGCTGTCTCTTCGCTCCTTCACTTCGCTGTCTCTTCGCTCCTTCGCTCCGCTGTCTCTTCGCTCCTTCAGTCCGTGTGTCTCTTCGCTCATTCACTCCGCTGTCTCTTTGCTCCTTCACTCCACTGTCTCTTCGCTCCTTCGCTCCGCGTGTATCTTCGCTCCTTCGCTCCGTGTGTCACTTCGCTCCTTCGCTCCGTGTGTCTCTTCGCTCCTTCACTCCGCTGTGTCTTCGCTCCTTCGCTCCGTGTCTCTCTTCGCTCCATCACTCCGCTGTCTCTTTGCTCCTTCACTCCGCTGTCTCTTCGCTCCGCGTGTCTCTTCGCTCCTTCGCTCCGTGTGTCTCTTCGCTCCTTCACTCCACTGACTATTCGCTCCTTCACTCCGCTGTCACTTCGCTCCTTCACTCCACTGTCTCTTCGTTCCTTCACTCCGCGTGTCTCTTCGCTCCTTCGCTCCGTGTGTCTCTTCGCTCCTTCGCTCCGTGTGTCTCCTTGCTCCTTCACTCCGCTGTCTTTTCGCTCCTTTACTCTGCGTGTCTCTTCGTTCCTTCGCTCCGCTGACTCTTCGCTCCTTCACTCCGCTGTCTCTTCTCTACTTCGCTCCGTGTGTCTCTTCGCTCCATCACTCCGCTGTCTTTTTGCTCCTTCACTCCGCTGTCTCTTCGCTCCTTCACTCCGCTGTCTCTTCGCTCCTTCACTTCGCTGTCTCTTCGCACCTTCGCTCCGCTGTCTCTTCGCTCCTTCAGTCCGTGTGTCTCTTCGCTCATTCACTCCGCTGTCTCTTTGCTCCTTCACTCCACTGTCTCTTCGCTCCTTCGCTCCGCGTGTATCTTCGCTCCTTCGCTCCGTGTGTCACTTCGCTCCTTCACTCCGTTGTCTTTTCGTTCCTTCTATCCGCGTGTCTCTTCGCTCCATCGCTCCGTGTGTCTCTTCGCTCCTTCGCTCCGTGTGTCTCTTTGCTCCTTCACTCCGTGTGTCTCTTCGCTCCTTCGTTCCGCTGACTCTTCGCTCCTTCGCTCCGCTGTCTCTTCGCACCTTCGCTCCGCTGACTCTTCGTTCCTTCATTCCGCTGTCTCTTCGCTCCTTCACTCCGCTGTCTCTTCGCTCCTTCGCTCCGTGTGTCTCTTCGCTCCTTCACTCCGCTGTCTCTTCGCTCCTTCGCTCCGTGTCCCTCTTCGCTCCATCACTCCGCTGTCTCTTCGCTCCTTCACTCCGCTATCTCTTCGCACCTTCTCTCCGCGTGTCTCTTCGCTCCGCTGTCTCTTCGCTCCCTCACTCCGTGTGTCTCTTCGCTCCTTCATTCCGCTGTCTCTTCGCTCCTTCACTCCGCTGTCTCTTCGCTCCTTCTCTCAGTGTGTCTCTTCGCTCCTTCACTCCGCTGTCTCTTCGCTATTTCGCTCCGTGTGTCTCTTCGCTCCTTCACTCCGCTGTCTCTTCGCTCCTTCGCTCCGTGTGTCTCTTTGCTCCTTCACTCCGCTTTCTCTTCGCTCCTTCACTTCGCTGTCTCTTCGCTCCTTCACTCCGTTGTCTCTTCGCTCCTTCACTCCTCAATCTCTTCGCTCCTTCGCTCCGCTGTCTCTTCGCTCCTTCGCTCCGCTGTCTCTTCGTTCCTTCGCTCCGCTGACTCTTCGCTCCTTCACTCCGCAGTCTCTTCGCTCCTTCGCTCCGTGTGTCTCTTTGCTCCTTCGCTCCGCTTTCTCTTCGCTCCTTCACTTCGCTGTCTCTTCGCTCCTTCACTCCGTTGTCTCTTCGCTCCTTCACTCCTCAATCTCTTCGCTCCTTCGCTCCGCTGTCTCTTCGCTCCTTCTCTCCGCTGTCTCTTCGCTCCTTCATCCGTGTGTCTCTTCGCTCCTTCACTCCGCTGTCTCTTCGCTCCTTCAATCCGCTGTCTCTTCGCTCCGTGTGTCTCTTCGCTCCATCACTCCGCTGTCTCTTTGCTCCTTCACTCCGCTGTCTCTTCGCTCCTTCGCTCCGCGTGTCTCTTCGCTCCTTCGCTCCGTGTGTCTCTTCACTCCTTCACTCCACTGACTATTCGCTCCTTCACTCCGCTGTCACTTCGCTCCTTCACTCCACTGTCTCTTCGTTCCTTCACTCCGCGTGTCTCTTCGCTCCTTCGCTCCGTGTGTCTCTTCGCTCCTTCGCTCCGTGTGTCTCCTTGCTCCTTCACTCCGCTGTCTTTTCGCTCCTTTACTCTGCGTGTCTCTTCGTTCCTTCGCTCCGCTGACTCTTCGCTCCTTCACTCCGCTGTCTCTTCGCTACTTCGCTCCGTGTGTCTCTTCGCTCCATCACTCCGCTGTCTCTTTGCTCCTTCACTCCGCTGTCTCTTCGCTCCTTCACTCCGCTGTCTCCTCGCTCCTTCACTCTGCTGTCTCTTCGCTCCTTCACTCCGCTGTCTCTTCGCTCCTTCACTTCGCTGTCTCTTCGCTCCTTCGCTCCGCTGTCTCTTCGCTCCTTCAGTCCGTGTGTCTCTTCGCTCATTCACTCCGCTGTCTCTTTGCTCCTTCACTCCACTGTCTCTTCGCTCCTTCGCTCCGCGTGTATCTTCGCTCCTTCGCTCCGTGTGTCACTTCGCTCCTTCACTCCGTTGTCTCTTCGTTCCTTCACTCCGCGTGTCTCTTCGCTCCATCGCTCCGTGTGTCTCTTCGCTCCTTCGCTCCGTGTGTCTCTTTGCTCCTTCACTCCGTGTGTCTCTTCGCTCCTTCGTTCCGCTGACTCTTCGCTCCTTCGCTCCGCTGTCTCTTCGCTCCTTCGCTCCACTGACTCTTCGTTCCTTCATTCCGCTGTCTCTTCGCTCCTTCACTCCGCTGTCTCTTCGCTCCTTCGCTCCGTGTGTCTCTTCGCTCCTTCACTCCGCTGTCTCTTCGCTCCTTCGCTCCGTGTCTCTCTTCGCTCCATCACTCCGCTGTCTCTTCGCTCCTTCACTCCACTATCTCTTTGCACCTTCTCTCCGCGTGTCTCTTCGCTCCGCTGTCTCTTCGCTCCCTCACTCCGTGTGTCTCTTCGTTCCTTCATTCCACTGTCTCTTCGCTCCTTCACTCCGCTGTCTCTTCGCTCCTTCACTCAGTGTGTCTCTTCGCTCCATCACTCCGCTGTCTCTTCGCTATTTCGCTCCGTGTGTCTCTTCGCTCCTTCACTCCGCTGTCTCTTCGCTCCTTCGCTCCGTGTGTCTCTTTGCTCCTTCACTCCGCTTTCTCTTCGCTCCTTCACTTCGCTGTCTCTTCGCTCCTTCACTCCGTTGTCTCTTCGCTCCTTCACTCCTCAATCTCTTCGCTCCTTCGCTCCGCTGTCTCTTCGCTCCTTCGCTCCGCTGTCTCTTCGCTCCTTCATCCGTGTGTCTCTTCGCTCCTTCACTCCGCTGTCTCTTCGCTCCTTCAATCCGCTGTCTCTTCGCTCCGTGTGTCTCTTCGCTCCATCACTCCGCTGTCTCTTTGCTCCTTCACTCCGCTGTCTCTTCGCTCCTTCACTTCGCTGTCTCTTCGCTCCTTCGCTCCGCTGTCTCTTCGCTCCTTCAGTCCGTGTGTCTCTTCGCTCATTCACTCCGCTGTCTCTTTGCTCCTTCACTCCACTGTCTCTTCGCTCCTTCGCTCCGCGTGTATCTTCGCTCCTTCGCTCCGTGTGTCACTTCGCTCCTTCACTCCGTTGTCTCTTCGTTCCTTCGCTCCGCGTGTCTCTTCGCTCCATCGCTCCGTGTGTCTCTTCGCTCCTTCGCTCCGTGTGTCTCTTTGCTCCTTCACTCCGTGTGTCTCTTCGCTCCTTCGTTCCGCTGACTCTTCGCTCCTTCGCTCCGCTGTCTCTTCGCTCCTTCGCTCCGCTGACTCTTCGTTCCTTCATTCCGCTGTCTCTTCGCTCCTTCACTCCGCTGTCTCTTCGCTCCTTCGCTCCGTGTGTCTCTTCGCTCCTTCACTCCGCTGTCTCTTCGCTCCTTCGCTCCGTGTCTCTCTTCGCTCCATCACTCCGCTGTCTCTTCGCTCCTTCACTCCGCTATCTCTTCGCACCTTCTCTCCGCGTGTCTCTTCGCTCCGCTGTCTCTTCGCTCCCTCACTCCGTGTGTCTCTTCGCTCCTTCATTCCGCTGTCTCTTCGCTCCTTCACTCCGCTGTCTCTTCGCTCCTTCACTCAGTGTGTCTCTTCGCTCCTTCACTCCGCTGTCTCTTCGCTATTTCGCTCCGTGTGTCTCTTCGCTCCTTCACTCCGCTGTCTCTTCGCTCCTTCGCTCCGTGTGTCTCTTTGCTCCTTCACTCCGCTTTCTCTTCGCTCCTTCACTTCGCTGTCTCTTCGCTCCTTCACTCCGTTGTCTCTTCGCTCCTTCACTCCTCAATCTCTTCGCTCCTTCGCTCCGCTGTCTCTTCGCTCCTTCGCTCCGCTGTCTCTTCGTTCCTTCGCTCCGCTGACTCTTCGCTCCTTCACTCCGCAGTCTCTTCGCTCCTTCGCTCCGTGTGTCTCTTTGCTCCTTCACTCCGCTTTCTCTTCGCTCCTTCACTTCGCTGTCTCTTCGCTCCTTCACTCCGTTGTCTCTTCGCTCCTTCACTCCTCAATCTCTTCGCTCCTTCGCTCCGCTGTCTCTTCGCTCCTTCGCTCCGCTGTCTCTTCGCTCCTTCATCCGTGTGTCTCTTCGCTCCTTCACTCCGCTGTCTCTTCGCTCCTTCAATCCGCTGTCTCTTCGCTCCGTGTGTCTCTTCGCTCCATCACTCCGCTGTCTCTTTGCTCCTTCACTCCGCTGTCTCTTCGCTCCTTCGCTCCGCGTGTCTCTTCGCTCCTTCGCTCCGTGTGTCTCTTCACTCCTTCACTCCACTGACTATTCGCTCCTTCACTCCGCTGTCACTTCGCTCCTTCACTCCACTGTCTCTTCGTTCCTTCACTCCGCGTGTCTCTTCGCTCCTTCGCTCCGTGTGTCTCCTTGCTCCTTCACTCCGCTGTCTTTTCGCTCCTTTACTCTGCGTGTCTCTTCGTTCCTTCGCTCCGCTGACTCTTCGCTCCTTCACTCCGCTGTCTCTTCGCTACTTCGCTCCGTGTGTCTCTTCGCTCCATCACTCCGCTGTCTCTTTGCTCCTTCACTCCGCTGTCTCTTCGCTCCTTCACTCCGCTGTCTCCTCGCTCCTTCACTCTGCTGTCTCTTCGCTCCTTCACTCCGCTGTCTCTTCGCTCCTTCACTTCGCTGTCTCTTCGCTCCTTCGCTCCGCTGTCTCTTCGCTCCTTCAGTCCGTGTGTCTCTTCGCTCATTCACTCCGCTGTCTCTTTGCTCCTTCACTCCACTGTCTCTTCGCTCCTTCGCTCCGCGTGTATCTTCGCTCCTTCGCTCCGTGTGTCACTTCGCTCCTTCACTCCGTTGTCTCTTCGTTCCTTCGCTCCGCGTGTCTCTTCGCTCCATCGCTCCGTGTGTCTCTTCTCTCCTTCGCTCCGTGTGTCTCTTTGCTCCTTCACTCCGTGTGTCTCTTCGCTCCTTCGTTCCGCTGACTCTTCGCTCCTTCGCTCCGCTGTCTCTTCGCTCCTTCGCTCCACTGACTCTTCGTTCCTTCACTCCGCTGTCTCTTCGCTCCTTCGCTCCGTTGACTCTTCGTTCCTTCATTCCGCTGTCTCTTCGCTCCTTCACTCCGCTGTCTCTTCGCTCCGCTGTCTCTTCGCTCCCTCACTCCGTGTGTCTCTTCGCTCCTTCATTCCGCTGTCTCTTCGCTCCTTCACTCCGCTGTCTCTTCGCTCCTTCACTCAGTGTGTCTCTTCGCTCCTTCACTCCGCTGTCTCTTCGCTATTTCGCTCCGTGTGTCTCTTCGCTCCTTCACTCCGCTGTCTCTTCGCTCCTTCGCTCCGTGTGTCTCTTTGCTCCTTCACTCCGCTTTCTCTTCGCTCCTTCACTTCGCTGTCTCTTCGCTCCTTCACTCCGTTGTCTCTTCGCTCCTTCACTCCTCAATCTCTTCGCTCCTTCGCTCCGCTGTCTCTTCGCTCCTTCGCTCCGCTGTCTCTTCGTTCCTTCGCTCCGCTGACTCTTCGCTCCTTCACTCCACAGTCTCTTCGCTCCTTCGCTCCGTGTGTCTCTTTGCTCCTTCACTCCGCTTTCTCTTCGCTCCTTCACTTCGCTGTCTCTTCGCTCCTTCACTCCGTTGTCTCTTCGCTCCTTCACTCCTCAATCTCTTCGCTCCTTCGCTCCGCTGTCTCTTCGCTCCTTCGCTCCGCTGTCTCTTCGCTCCTTCATCCGTGTGTCTCTTCGCTCCTTCACTCCGCTGTCTCTTCGCTCCTTCAATCCGCTGTCTCTTCGCTCCGTGTGTCTCTTCGCTCCATCACTCCGCTGTCTCTTTGCTCCTTCACTCCGCTGTCTCTTCGCTCCTTCGCTCCGCGTGTCTCTTCGCTCCTTCGCTCCGTGTGTCTCTTCACTCCTTCACTCCACTGACTATTCGCTCCTTCACTCCGCTGTCACTTCGCTCCTTCACTCCACTGTCTCTTCGTTCCTTCACTCCGCGTGTCTCTTCGCTCCTTCGCTCCGTGTGTCTCCTTGCTCCTTCACTCCGCTGTCTTTTCGCTCCTTTACTCTGCGTGTCTCTTCGTTCCTTCGCTCCGCTGACTCTTCGCTCCTTCACTCCGCTGTCTCTTCGCTACTTCGCTCCGTGTGTCTCTTCGCTCCATCACTCCGCTGTCTCTTCGCTCCTTCACTCCGCTGTCTCTTCGCTCCTTCACTCCGCTGTCTCCTCGCTCCTTCACTCTGCTGTCTCTTCGCTCCTTCACTCCGCTGTCTCTTCGCTCCTTCACTTCGCTGTCTCTTCGCTCCTTCGCTCCGCTGTCTCTTCGCTCCTTCAGTCCGTGTGTCTCTTCGCTCATTCACTCCGCTGTCTCTTTGCTCCTTCACTCCACTGTCTCTTCGCTCCTTCGCTCCGCGTGTATCTTCGCTCCTTCGCTCCGTGTGTCACTTCGCTCCTTCACTCCGTTGTCTCTTCGTTCCTTCGCTCCGCGTGTCTTTTCGCTCCATCGCTCCGTGTGTCTCTTCTCTCCTTCGCTCCGTGTGTCTCTTTGCTCCTTCACTCCGTGTGTCTCTTCGCTCCTTCGTTCCGCTGACTCTTCGCTCCTTCGCTCCGCTGTCTCTTCGCTCCTTCGCTCCACTGACTCTTCGTTCCTTCACTCCGCTGTCTCTTCGCTCCTTCGCTCCGTGTGTCTCTTCGCTCCTTCACTCCGCTGTCTCTTCGCTCCTTCGCTCCGTGTCTCTCTTCGCTCCATCACTCCGCTGTCTCTTCGCTCCTTCACTCCACTATCTCTTTGCACCTTCTCTCCGCGTGTCTCTTCGCTCCGCTGTCTCTTCGCTCCCTCACTCCGTGTGTCTCTTCGCTCCTTAATTCCGCTGTCTCTTCGCTCCTTCACTCCGCTGTCTCTTCGCTCCTTCACTCAGTGTGTCTCTTCGCTCCTTCACTCCGCTGTCTCTTCGCTATTTCGCTCCGTGTGTCTCTTCGCTCCTTCACTCCGCTGTCTCTTCGCTCCTTCGCTCCGTGTGTCTCTTTGCTCCTTCACTCCGCTTTCTCTTCGCTCCTTCACTTCGCTGTCTCTTCGCTCCTTCACTCCGTTGTCTCTTCGCTCCTTCACTCCTCAATCTCTTCGCTCCTTCGCTCCGCTGTCTCTTCGCTCCTTCGCTCCGCTGTCTCTTCGCTCCTTCATCCGTGTGTCTCTTCGCTCCTTCACTCCGCTGTCTCTTCGCTCCTTCAATCCGCTGTCTCTTCGCTCCGTGTGTCTCTTCGCTCCATCACTCCGCTGTCTCTTTGCTCCTTCACTCCGCTGTCTCTTCGCTCCTTCGCTCCGCGTGTCTCTTCGCTCCTTCGCTCCGTGTGTCTCTTCGCTCCTTCACTCCACTGACTATTGGCTCCTTCACTCCGCTGTCACTTCGCTCCTTCACTCCACTGTCTCTTCGTTCCTTCACTCCGTGTGTCTCTTCGCTCCTTCGCTCCGTGTGTCTCTTCGCTCCTTCGCTCCGTGTGTCTCCTTGCTCCTTCACTCCGCTGTCTTTTCGCTCCTTTACTCTGCGTGTCTCTTCGTTCCTTCGCTCCGCTGACTCTTCGCTCCTTCACTCCGCTGTCTCTTCGCTACTTCGCTCCGTGTGTCTCTTCGCTCCATCACTCCGCTGTCTCTTTGCTCCTTCACTCCGCTGTCTCTTCGCTCCTTCACTCCGCTGTCTCCTCGCTCCTTCACTCTGCTGTCTCTTCGCTCCTTCACTCTGCTGTCTCTTCGCTCCTTCACTTCGCTGTCTCTTCGCTCCTTCGCTCCGCTGTCTCTTCGCTCCTTCAGTCCGTGTGTCTCTTCGCTCATTCACTCCGCTGTCTCTTTGCTCCTTCACTCCACTGTCTCTTCGCTCCTTCGCTCCGCGTGTCTCTTCGCTCCTTCGCTCCGTGTGTCTCTTCGCTCCTTCACTCCGCTGACTCTTCGCTCCGTCACTCCGCTGTCACTTCGCTCCTTCACTCCGTTGTCTCTGCGTTCCTTCGCTCCGCGTGTCTCTTCGCTCCATCGCTCCGTGTGTCTCTTCGCTCCTTCGCTCCGTGTGTCTCTTTGCTCCTTCACTCCGTGTGTCTCTTCGCTCCTTCGTTCCGCTGACTCTTCGCTCCTTCGCTCCGCTGTCTCTTCGCTCCTTCGCTCCGCTGACTCTTCGTTCCTTCATTCCGCTGTCTCTTCGCTCCTTCACTCCACTGTCTCTTCCCTCCTTCGCTCCGTGTGTCTCTTCGCTCCTTCACTCCGCTGTCTCTTCGCTCCTTCGCTCCGTGTCTCTCTTCGCTCCATCACTCCGCTGTCTCTTCGCTCCTTCACTCCGCTATCTCTTCGCACCTTCTCTCCGCGTGTCTCTTCGCTCCGCTGTCTCTTCGCTCCCTCACTCCGTGTGTCTCTTCGCTCCTTCATTCCGCTGTCTCTTCGCTCCTTCACTCCGCTGTCTCTTCGCTGCTTCACTCCGCTGTCTCTTCGCTCCTTCGCTCCGTGTCTCTCTTCGCTCCATCACTCCGCTGTCTCTTCGCTCCTTCACTCCGCTATCTCTTCGCACCTTCTCTCCGCGTGTCTCTTCGCTCCGCTGTCTCTTCGCTCCCTCACTCCGTGTGTCTCTTCGCTCCTTCATTCCGCTGTCTCTTCGCTCCTTCGCTCCGCTGTCTCTTCGCTCCTTCACTCAGTGTGTCTCTTCGCTCCTTCACTCTGCTGTCTCTTCGCTATTTCGCTCCGTGTGTCTCTTCGCTCCTTCACTCTGCTGACTCTTCGCTCCTTCGCTCCGCTGTCTCTTCACTCCTTCGCTCCACTGTCTCTTTGCTCCTTCACTCCGCTGTCTCTTCGCTCCTTCGCTCCGCTGTCTCTTCACTCCTTCGCTCCACTGTCTCTTCGCTCCTTCACTCCGCTGACTCTTCGCTCCTTCACTCCGCTGTCACTTCGCTCCTTCGCTCCGCTGTCTCTTCGTTCCTTCGCTCCGCGTGTCTCTTCGCTCCATCGCTCCGTGTGTCTCTTCGCTCCTTCGCTCCGTGTGTCTCTTTGCTCCTTCACTCCGTGTGTCTCTTCGCTCCTTCGTTTTGCTGACTCTTCGCTCCTTCGCTCCGTGTCTCTCTTCGCTCCATCACTCCGCTGTCTCTTCGCTCCTTCACTCCACTATCTCTTTGCACCTTCTCTCCGCGTGTCTCTTCGCTCCGCTGTCTCTTCGCTCCCTCACTCCGTGTGTCTCTTCGTTCCTTCATTCCGCTGTCTCTTCGCTCCTTCACTCCGCTGTCTCTTCGCTCCTTCACTCAGTGTGTCTCTTCGCTCCTTCACTCCGCTGTCTCTTCGCTATTTCGCTCCGTGTGTCTCTTCGCTCCTTCACTCCGCTGTCTCTTCGCTCCTTCGCTCCGTGTGTCTCTTTGCTCCTTCACTCCGCTTTCTCTTCGCTCCTTCACTTCGCTGTCTCTTCGCTCCATCACTCCGTTGTCTCTTCGCTCCTTCACTCCTCAATCTCTTCGCTCCTTCGCTCCGCTGTCTCTTCGCTCCTTCGCTCCGCTGTCTCTTCGCTCCTTCATCCGTGTGTCTCTTCGCTCCTTCACTCCGCTGTCTCTTCGCTCCTTCAATCCGCTGTCTCTTCGCTCCGTGTGTCTCTTCGCTCCATCACTCCGCTGTCTCTTTGCTCCTTCACTCCGCTGTCTCTTCGCTCCTTCACTTCGCTGTCTCTTCGCTCCTTCGCTCCGCTGTCTCTTCGCTCCTTCAGTCCGTGTGTCTCTTCGCTCATTCACTCCGCTGTCTCTTTGCTCCTTCACTCCACTGTCTCTTCGCTCCTTCGCTCCGCGTGTATCTTCGCTCCTTCGCTCCGTGTGTCACTTCGCTCCTTCACTCCGTTGTCTCTTCGTTCCTTCGCTCCGCGTGTCTCTTCGCTCCATCGCTCCGTGTGTCTCTTCGCTCCTTCGCTCCGTGTGTCTCTTTGCTCCTTCACTCCGTGTGTCTCTTCGCTCCTTCGTTCCGCTGACTCTTCGCTCCTTCGCTCCGCTGTCTCTTCGCTCCTTCGCTCCGCTGACTCTTCGTTCCTTCATTCCGCTGTCTCTTCGCTCCTTCACTCCGCTGTCTCTTCGCTCCTTCGCTCCGTGTGTCTCCTCGCTCCTTCACTCCGCTGTCTCTTCGCTCCTTCGCTCCGTGTCTCTCTTCGCTCCATCACTCCGCTGTCTCTTCGCTCCTTCACTCCGCTATCTCTTCGCACCTTCTCTCCGCGTGTCTCTTCGCTCCGCTGTCTCTTCGCTCCCTCACTCCGTGTGTCTCTTCGCTCCTTCATTCCGCTGTCTCTTCGCTCCTTCACTCCGCTGTCTCTTCGCTCCTTCACTCAGTGTGTCTCTTCGCTCCTTCACTCCGCTGTCTCTTCGCTATTTCGCTCCGTGTGTCTCTTCGCTCCTTCACTCCGCTGTCTCTTCGCTCCTTCGCTCCGTGTGTCTCTTTGCTCCTTCACTCCGCTTTCTCTTCGCTCCTTCACTTCGCTGTCTCTTCGCTCCTTCACTCCGTTGTCTCTTCGCTCCTTCACTCCTCAATCTCTTCGCTCCTTCGCTCCGCTGTCTCTTCGCTCCTTCGCTCCGCTGTCTCTTCGTTCCTTCGCTCCGCTGACTCTTCGCTCCTTCACTCCGCAATCTCTTCGCTCCTTCGCTCCGTGTGTCTCTTTGCTCCTTCACTCCGCTTTCTCTTCGCTCCTTCACTTCGCTGTCTCTTCGCTCCTTCACTCCGTTGTCTCTTCGCTCCTTCACTCCTCAATCTCTTCGCTCCTTCGCTCCGCTGTCTCTTCGCTCCTTCGCTCCGCTGTCTCTTCGCTCCTTCATCCGTGTGTCTCTTCGCTCCTTCACTCCGCTGTCTCTTCGCTCCTTCAATCCGCTGTCTCTTCGCTCCGTGTGTCTCTTCGCTCCATCACTCCGCTGTCTCTTTGCTCCTTCACTCCGCTGTCTCTTCGCTCCTTCGCTCCGCGTGTCTCTTCGCTCCTTCGCTCCGTGTGTCTCTTCACTCCTTCACTCCACTGACTATTCTCTCCTTCACTCCGCTGTCACTTCGCTCCTTCACTCCACTGTCTCTTCGTTCCTTCACTCCGCGTGTCTCTTCGCTCCTTCGCTCCGTGTGTCTCCTTGCTCCTTCACTCCGCTGTCTTTTCGCTCCTTTACTCTGCGTGTCTCTTCGTTCCTTCGCTCCGCTGACTCTTCGCTCCTTCACTCCGCTGTCTCTTCGCTACTTCGCTCCGTGTGTCTCTTCGCTCCATCACTCCGCTGTCTCTTTGCTCCTTCACTCCGCTGTCTCTTCGCTCCTTCACTCCGCTGTCTCCTCGCTCCTTCACTCTGCTGTCTCTTCGCTCCTTCACTCCGCTGTCTCTTCGCTCCTTCACTTCGCTGTCTCTTCGCTCCTTCGCTCCGCGTGTCTCTTCGCTCCTTCGCTCCGTGTGTCTCTTCGCTCCTTCACTCCACTGACTATTGGCTCCTTCACTCCGCTGTCACTTCGCTCCTTCACTCCACTGTCTCTTCGTTCCTTCACTCCGTGTGTCTCTTCGCTCCTTCGCTCCGTGTGTCTCTTCGCTCCTTCGCTCCGTGTGTCTCCTTGCTCCTTCACTCCGCTGTCTTTTCGCTCCTTTACTCTGCGTGTCTCTTCGTTCCTTCGCTCCGCTGACTCTTCGCTCCTTCACTCCGCTGTCTCTTCGCTACTTCGCTCCGTGTGTCTCTTCGCTCCATCACTCCGCTGTCTCTTTGCTCCTTCACTCCGCTGTCTCTTCGCTCCTTCACTCCGCTGTCTCCTCGCTCCTTCACTCTGCTGTCTCTTCGCTCCTTCACTCTGCTGTCTCTTCGCTCCTTCACTTCGCTGTCTCTTCGCTCCTTCGCTCCGCTGTCTCTTCGCTCCTTCAGTCCGTGTGTCTCTTCGCTCATTCACTCCGCTGTCTCTTTGCTCCTTCACTCCACTGTCTCTTCGCTCCTTCGCTCCGCGTGTCTCTTCGCTCCTTCGCTCCGTGTGTCTCTTCGCTCCTTCACTCCGCTGACTCTTCGCTCCGTCACTCCGCTGTCACTTCGCTCCTTCACTCCGTTGTCTCTGCGTTCCTTCGCTCCGCGTGTCTCTTCGCTCCATCGCTCCGTGTGTCTCTTCGCTCCTTCGCTCCGTGTGTCTCTTTGCTCCTTCACTCCGTGTGTCTCTTCGCTCCTTCGTTCCGCTGACTCTTCGCTCCTTCGCTCCGCTGTCTCTTCGCTCCTTCGCTCCGCTGACTCTTCGTTCCTTCATTCCGCTGTCTCTTCGCTCCTTCACTCCGCTGTCTCTTCCCTCCTTCGCTCCGTGTGTCTCTTCGCTCCTTCACTCCGCTGTCTCTTCGCTCCTTCGCTCCGTGTCTCTCTTCGCTCCATCACTCCGCTGTCTCTTCGCTCCTTCACTCCGCTATCTCTTCGCACCTTCTCTCCGCGTGTCTCTTCGCTCCGCTGTCTCTTCGCTCCCTCACTCCGTGTGTCTCTTCGCTCCTTCATTCCGCTGTCTCTTCGCTCCTTCACTCCGCTGTCTCTTCGCTGCTTCACTCCGCTGTCTCTTCGCTCCTTCGCTCCGTGTCTCTCTTCGCTCCATCACTCCGCTGTCTCTTCGCTCCTTCACTCCGCTATCTCTTCGCACCTTCTCTCCGCGTGTCTCTTCGCTCCGCTGTCTCTTCGCTCCCTCACTCCGTGTGTCTCTTCGCTCCTTCATTCCGCTGTCTCTTCGCTCCTTCGCTCCGCTGTCTCTTCGCTCCTTCACTCAGTGTGTCTCTTCGCTCCTTCACTCTGCTGTCTCTTCGCTATTTCGCTCCGTGTGTCTCTTCGCTCCTTCACTCTGCTGACTCTTCGCTCCTTCGCTCCGCGTGTCTCTTCGCTCCTTCGCTCCGTGTGTCTCTTCGCTCCTTCACTCCGCTGACTCTTCGCTCCGTCACTCCGCTGTCACTTCGCTCCTTCACTCCGTTGTCTCTGCGTTCCTTCGCTCCGCGTGTCTCTTCGCTCCATCGCTCCGTGTGTCTCTTCGCTCCTTCGCTCCGTGTGTCTCTTTGCTCCTTCACTCCGTGTGTCTCTTCGCTCCTTCGTTCCGCTGACTCTTCGCTCCTTCGCTCCGCTGTCTCTTCGCTCCTTCGCTCCGCTGACTCTTCGTTCCTTCATTCCGCTGTCTCTTCGCTCCTTCACTCCGCTGTCTCTTCCCTCCTTCGCTCCGTGTGTCTCTTCGCTCCTTCACTCCGCTGTCTCTTCGCTCCTTCGCTCCGTGTCTCTCTTCGCTCCATCACTCCGCTGTCTCTTCGCTCCTTCACTCCGCTATCTCTTCGCACCTTCTCTCCGCGTGTCTCTTCGCTCCGCTGTCTCTTCTCTCCCTCACTCCGTGTGTCTCTTCGCTCCTTCATTCCGCTGTCTCTTCGCTCCTTCACTCCGCTGTCTCTTCGCTGCTTCACTCCGCTGTCTCTTCGCTCCTTCGCTCCGTGTCTCTCTTCGCTCCATCACTCCGCTGTCTCTTCGCTCCATCACTCCGCTATCTCTTCGCACCTTCTCTCCGCGTGTCTCTTCGCTCCGCTGTCTCTTCGCTCCCTCACTCCGTGTGTCTCTTCGCTCCTTCATTCCGCTGTCTCTTCGCTCCTTCGCTCCGCTGTCTCTTCGCTCCTTCACTCAGTGTGTCTCTTCGCTCCTTCACTCTGCTGTCTCTTCGCTATTTCGCTCCGTGTGTCTCTTCGCTCCTTCACTCTGCTGACTCTTCGCTCCTTCGCTCCGCTGTCTCTTCACTCCTTCGCTCCACTGTCTCTTTGCTCCTTCACTCCGCTGTCTCTTCGCTCCTTCGCTCCGCTGTCTCTTCACTCCTTCGCTCCACTGTCTCTTCGCTCCTTCACTCCGCTGACTCTTCGCTCCTTCACTCCGCTGTCACTTCGCTCCTTCGCTCCGCTGTCTCTTCGTTCCTTCGCTCCGCGTGTCTCTTCGCTCCATCGCTCCGTGTGTCTCTTCGCTCCTTCGCTCCGTGTGTCTCTTTGCTCCTTCACTCCGTGTGTCTCTTCGCTCCTTCGTTTTGCTGACTCTTCGCTCCTTCGCTCCGTGTCTCTCTTCGCTCCATCACTCCGCTGTCTCTTCGCTCCTTCACTCCACTATCTCTTTGCACCTTCTCTCCGCGTGTCTCTTCGCTCCGCTGTCTCTTCGCTCCCTCACTCCGTGTGTCTCTTCGTTCCTTCATTCCGCTGTCTCTTCGCTCCTTCACTCCGCTGTCTCTTCGCTCCTTCACTCAGTGTGTCTCTTCGCTCCTTCACTCCGCTGTCTCTTCGCTATTTCGCTCCGTGTGTCTCTTCGCTCCTTCACTCCGCTGTCTCTTCGCTCCTTCGCTCCGTGTGTCTCTTTGCTCCTTCACTCCGCTTTCTCTTCGCTCCTTCACTTCGCTGTCTCTTCGCTCCTTCACTCCGTTGTCTCTTCGCTCCTTCACTCCTCAATCTCTTCGCTCCTTCGCTCCGCTGTCTCTTCGCTCCTTCGCTCCGCTGTCTCTTCGCTCCTTCATCCGTGTGTCTCTTCGCTCCTTCACTCCGCTGTCTCTTCGCTCCTTCAATCCGCTGTCTCTTCGCTCCGTGTGTCTCTTCGCTCCATCACTCCGCTGTCTCTTTGCTCCTTCACTCCGCTGTCTCTTCGCTCCTTCACTTCGCTGTCTCTTCGCTCCTTCGCTCCGCTGTCTCTTCGCTCCTTCAGTCCGTGTGTCTCTTCGCTCATTCACTCCGCTGTCTCTTTGCTCCTTCACTCCACTGTCTCTTCGCTCCTTCGCTCCGCATGTATCTTCGCTCCTTCGCTCCGTGTGTCACTTCGCTCCTTCACTCCGTTGTCTCTTCGTTCCTTCGCTCCGCGTGTCTCTTCGCTCCATCGCTCCGTGTGTCTCTTCGCTCCTTCGCTCCGTGTGTCTCTTTGCTCCTTCACTCCATGTGTCTCTTCGCTCCTTCGTTCCGCTGACTCTTCGCTCCTTCGCTCCGCTGTCTCTTCGCTCCTTCGCTCCGCTGACTCTTCGTTCCTTCATTCCGCTGTCTCTTCGCTCCTTCACTCCGCTGTCTCTTCGCTCCTTCGCTCCGTGTGTCTCTTAGCTCCTTCACTCCGCTGTCTCTTCGCTCCTTCGCTCCGTGTCTCTCTTCGCTACATCACTCCGCTGTCTCTTCGCTCCTTCACTCCGCTATCTCTTCGCACCTTCTCTCCGCGTGTCTCTTCGCTCCGCTGTCTCTTCGCTCCCTCACTCCGTGTGTCTCTTCGCTCCTTCATTCCGCTGTCTCTTCGCTCCTTCACTCCGCTGTCTCTTCGCTCCTTCACTCAGTGTGTCTCTTCGCTCCTTCACTCCGCTGTCTCTTCGCTATTTCGCTCCGTGTGTCTCTTCGCTCCTTCACTCCGCTGTCTCTTCGCTCCTTCGCTCCGTGTGTCTCTTTGCTCCTTCACTCCGCTTTCTCTTCGCTCCTTCACTTCGCTGTCTCTTCGCTCCTTCACTCCGTTGTCTCTTCGCTCCTTCACTCCTCAATCTCTTCGCTCCTTCGCTCCGCTGTCTCTTCGCTCCTTCGCTCCGCTGTCTCTTCGTTCCTTCGCTCCGCTGACTCTTCGCTCCTTCACTCCGCATTCTCTTCGCTCCTTCGCTCCGTGTGTCTCTTTGCTCCTTCACTCCGCTTTCTCTTCGCTCCTTCACTTCGCTGTCTCTTCGCTCCTTCACTCCGTTGTCTCTTCGCTCCTTCACTCCTCAATCTCTTCGCTCCTTCGCTCCGCTGTCTCTTCGCTCCTTCGCTCCGCTGTCTCTTCGCTCCTTCATCCGTGTGTCTCTTCGCTCCTTCACTCCGCTGTCTCTTCGCTCCTTCAATCCGCTGTCTCTTCGCTCCGTGTGTCTCTTCGCTCCATCACTCCGCTGTCTCTTTGCTCCTTCACTCCGCTGTCTCTTCGCTCCTTCGCTCCGCGTGTCTCTTCGCTCCTTCGCTCCGTGTGTCTCTTCACTCCTTCACTCCACTGACTATTCGCTCCTTCACTCCGCTGTCACTTCGCTCCTTCACTCCACTGTCTCTTCGTTCCTTCACTCCGCGTGTCTCTTCGCTCCTTCGCTCCGTGTGTCTCCTTGCTCCTTCACTCCGCTGTCTTTTCGCTCCTTTACTCTGCGTGTCTCTTCGTTCCTTCGCTCCGCTGACTCTTCGCTCCTTCACTCCGCTGTCTCTTCGCTACTTCGCTCCGTGTGTCTCTTCGCTCCATCACTCCGCTGTCTCTTTGCTCCTTCACTCCGCTGTCTCTTCGCTCCTTCACTCCGCTGTCTCCTCGCTCCTTCACTCTGCTGTCTCTTCGCTCCTTCACTCCGCTGTCTCTTCGCTCCTTCACTTCGCTGTCTCTTCGCTCCTTCGCTCCGCTGTCTCTTCGCTCCTTCAGTCCGTGTGTCTCTTCGCTCATTCACTCCGCTGTCTCTTTGCTCCTTCACTCCACTGTCTCTTCGCTCCTTCGCTCCGCGTGTATCTTCGCTCCTTCGCTCCGTGTGTCACTTCGCTCCTTCACTCCGTTGTCTCTTCGTTCCTTCGCTCCGCGTGTCTCTTCGCTCCATCGCTCCGTGTGTCTCTTCGCTCCTTCGCTCCGTGTGTCTCTTTGCTCCTTCACTCCGTGTGTCTCTTCGCTCCTTCGTTCCGCTGACTCTTCGCTCCTTCGCTCCGCTGTCTCTTCGCTCCTTCGCTCCACTGACTCTTCGTTCCTTCATTCCGCTGTCTCTTCGCTCCTTCACTCCGCTGTCTCTTCGCTCCTTCGCTCCGTGTGTCTCTTCGCTCCTTCACTCCGCTGTCTCTTCGCTCCTTCGCTCCGTGTCTCTCTTCGCTCCATCACTCCGCTGTCTCTTCGCTCCTTCACTCCACTATCTCTTTGCACCTTCTCTCCGCGTGTCTCTTCGCTCCGCTGTCTCTTCGCTCCCTCACTCCGTGTGTCTCTTCGCTCCTTAATTCCGCTGTCTCTTCGCTCCTTCACTCCGCTGTCTCTTCGCTCCTTCACTCAGTGTGTCTCTTCGCTCCTTCACTCCGCTGTCTCTTCGCTATTTCGCTCCGTGTGTCTCTTCGCTCCTTCACTCCGCTGTCTCTTCGCTCCTTCGCTCCGTGTGTCTCTTTGCTCCTTCACTCCGCTTTCTCTTCGCTCCTTCACTTCGCTGTCTCTTCGCTCCTTCACTCCGTTGTCTCTTCGCTCCTTCACTCCTCAATCTCTTCGCTCCTTCGCTCCGCTGTCTCTTCGCTCCTTCGCTCCGCTGTCTCTTCGCTCCTTCATCCGTGTGTCTCTTCGCTCCTTCACTCCGCTGTCTCTTCGCTCCTTCAATCCGCTGTCTCTTCGCTCCGTGTGTCTCTTCGCTCCATCACTCCGCTGTCTCTTTGCTCCTTCACTCCGCTGTCTCTTCGCTCCTTCGCTCCGCGTGTCTCTTCGCTCCTTCGCTCCGTGTGTCTCTTCGCTCCTTCACTCCACTGACTATTGGCTCCTTCACTCCGCTGTCACTTCGCTCCTTCACTCCACTGTCTCTTCGTTCCATCACTCCGTGTGTCTCTTCGCTCCTTCGCTCCGTGTGTCTCTTCGCTCCTTCGCTCCGTGTGTCTCCTTGCTCCTTCACTCCGCTGTCTTTTCGCTCCTTTACTCTGCGTGTCTCTTCGTTCCTTCGCTCCGCTGACTCTTCGCTCCTTCACTCCGCTGTCTCTTCGCTACTTCGCTCCGTGTGTCTCTTCGCTCCATCACTCCGCTGTCTCTTTGCTCCTTCACTCCGCTGTCTCCTCGCTCCTTCACTCTGCTGTCTCTTCGCTCCTTCACTCTGCTGTCTCTTCGCTCCTTCACTTCGCTGTCTCTTCGCTCCTTCGCTCCGCTGTCTCTTCGCTCCTTCAGTCCGTGTGTCTCTTCGCTCATTCACTCCGCTGTCTCTTTGCTCCTTCACTCCACTGTCTCTTCGCTCCTTCGCTCCGCGTGTCTCTTCGCTCCTTCGCTCCGTGTGTCTCTTCGCTCCTTCACTCCGCTGACTCTTCGCTCCGTCACTCCGCTGTCACTTCGCTCCTTCACTCCGTTGTCTCTGCGTTCCTTCGCTCCGCGTGTCTCTTCGCTCCATCGCTCCGTGTGTCTCTTCGCTCCTTCGCTCCGTGTGTCTCTTTGCTCCTTCACTCCGTGTGTCTCTTCGCTCCTTCGTTCCGCTGACTCTTCGCTCCTTCGCTCCGCTGTCTCTTCGCTCCTTCGCTCCGCTGACTCTTCGTTCCTTCATTCCGCTGTCTCTTCGCTCCTTCACTCCGCTGTCTCTTCCCTCCTTCGCTCCGTGTGTCTCTTCGCTCCTTCACTCCGCCGTCTCTTCGCTCCTTCGCTCCGTGTCTCTCTTCGCTCCATCACTCCGCTGTCTCTTCGCTCCTTCACTCCGCTATCTCTTCGCACCTTCTCTCCGCGTGTCTCTTCGCTCCGCTGTCTCTTCGCTCCCTCACTCCGTGTGTCTCTTCGCTCCTTCATTCCGCTGTCTCTTCGCTCCTTCACTCCGCTGTCTCTTCGCTGCTTCACTCCGCTGTCTCTTCGCTCCTTCGCTCCGTGTCTCTCTTCGCTCCATCACTCCGCTGTCTCTTCGCTCCTTCACTCCGCTATCTCTTCGCACCTTCTCTCCGCGTGTCTCTTCGCTCCGCTGTCTCTTCGCTCCCTCACTCCGTGTGTCTCTTCGCTCCTTCATTCCGCTGTCTCTTCGCTCCTTCGCTCCGCTGTCTCTTCGCTCCTTCACTCAGTGTGTCTCTTCGCTCCTTCACTCTGCTGTCTCTTCGCTATTTCGCTCCGTGTGTCTCTTCGCTCCTTCACTCTGCTGACTCTTCGCTCCTTCGCTCCGCTGTCTCTTCACTCCTTCGCTCCACTGTCTCTTTGCTCCTTCACTCCGCTGTCTCTTCGCTCCTTCGCTCCGCTGTCTCTTCACTCCTTCGCTCCACTGTCCCTTCGCTCCTTCACTCCGCTGACTCTTCGCTCCTTCACTCCGCTGTCACTTCGCTCCTTCGCTCCGCTGTCTCTTCGTTCCTTCGCTCCGCGTGTCTCTTCGCTCCATCGCTCCGTGTGTCCCTTCGCTCCTTCGCTCCGTGTGTCTCTTTGCTCCTTCACTCCGTGTGTCTCTTCGCTCCTTCGTTTTGCTGACTCTTCGCTCCTTTGCTCCGCTGTCTCTTCGCTCCTTCGCTCCGCTGACTCTTCGTTCCTTCATTCCGCTGTCTGTTCGCTCCTTCACTCCGCTGTCTCTTCACTCCTTCACTCCATGTGTCTCTTCGCTCCTTCACTCCGCTGTCTCTTCGCTCCTTCGCTCCGTGTGTCTCTTCGCTCCATCACTCCGCTGTCTCGTCGCTCCTTCACTCCGCTATCTCTTCGCTCCCTCACTCCGTGTGTTACTTCGCTCCTTCATTCCGCTGTCTCTTCACTCCCTCACTCCGTGTGTCTCTTCGCTCCTTCACTCCGCTGTCTCTTCGCTCCCTCACTCCGCGTGTGTCTTTGCTCCTTCGCTCCGCTGTCTCTTCGCTCCTTCACTCCGCTGTCTCTTCGCTCCTTCGCTCCGCTGTCTCTTCGCTCCCTCACTCCGTGTGTCTCTTCGCTCCTTCGCTCCGCAGACTCCTCGCTCCTTCGCTCCGCTGTCTCTTCGCTCCCTCACTCCGCTGTCTCTTCGCTTCTTTATTTTGCGTGTCTCTTCGTTCCTTCGCTCCGCTGACTCTTCGCTCCTTCACTCCGCTGTCTCTTCGCTCCTTCGCTCCGTGTGTCTCTTTGCTCCTTCACTCCGCCTTCTCTTCGCTCCTTCACTTCGCTGTCTCTTCGCTCCTTCACTCCGTTGTCTCTTCGCTCCTTCACTCCGCAGTCTCTTCGCTCCTTCGCTCCGCTGTCTCTTCGCTCCTTCTCTCCGCTGTCTCTTCGCTCCTTCATCCGTATGTCTCTTCGCTCCTTCACTCCGCTGTCTCTTCGCTCCTTCAATCCGCTGTCTCTTCGCTCCGTGTGTCTCTTCGCTCCATCACTCCGCTGTTTCTTTGCTCCTTCACTCCGCTGTCTCTTCGCTCCTTCGCTCCGCGTGTCTCTTCGCTCCTTCGCTCCGCGTGTCTCTTCGCTCCTTCGCTCCGTGTGTCTCTTCGCTCCTTCACTCCGCTGACTCTTCGCTCCTTCACTCCGCTGTCACTTCGCTCCATCACTCCACTGTCTCTTCGTTCCTTCTCTCCGCGTGTCTCTTCGCTCCATCGCTCCGTGTGTCTCTTCGCTCGTTCGCTCCGTGTGTCTCTTTGCTCCTTCACTCCGTGTGTCTCTTCGCTCCTTCTCTCCGCTGTCTCTTCGCTCCTTCATCCGTATGTCTCTTCGCTCCTTCACTCCGCTGTCTCTTCGCTCCTTCAATCCGCTGTCTCTTCGCTCCGTGTGTCTCTTCGCTCCATCACTCCGCTGTTTCTTTGCTCCTTCACTCCGCTGTCTCTTCGCTCCTTCGCTCCGCGTGTCTCTTCGCTCCTTCGCTCCGCGTGTCTCTTCGCTCCTTCGCTCCGTGTGTCTCTTCGCTCCTTCACTCCGCTGACTCTTCGCTCCTTCACTCCGCTGTCACTTCGCTCCATCACTCCACTGTCTCTTCGTTCCTTCTCTCCGCGTGTCTCTTCGCTCCATCGCTCCGTGTGTCTCTTCGCTCGTTCGCTCCGTGTGTCTCTTTGCTCCTTCACTCCGTGTGTCTCTTCGCTCCTTCGTTCCGCTGACTCTTTGCTCCTTCACTCCGTGTGTCTCTTCGCACCATCACTCCGCTGTTCCTTTGCTCCTTCACTCCGCGTGTCTCTTCGCTCCTTCGCTCCGTGTGTCTCTTCGCTCCTTCGCTCCGTGTGTCTCCTTGCTCCTTCACTCCGCTGTCTTTTCGCTCCTTTACTCTGCGTGTCTCTTCGTTCCTTCGCTCCGCTGACACTTCGCTCCTTCACTCCGCTGTCTCTTCGCTACTTCGCACCGTGTGTCTCTTCGCTCCATCACTCCGCTGTCTCTTTGCTCCTTCACTCCGCTGTCTCTTCGCTCCTTCACTCCGCTGTCTCCTCGCTCCTTCACTCTGCTGTCTCTTCGCTCCTTCACTCCGCTGTCTCTTCGCTCCTTCACTTCGCTGTCTCTTCGCTCCTTCGCTCCTCTGTCTCGTCGCTCCTTCACTCCACTGTCTCTTCGTTCCTTTTCTCCGCGTGTCTCTTTGCTCCATCGCTCCGTGTGTCTCTTCGCTCGTTCGCTCCGTGTGTCTCTTTGCTCCTTCACTCCGTGTGTCTCTTCGCTCCTTCGTTCCGCTGACTCTTCGCTCCTTCGCTCCGCTGTCTCTTCGCTCCTTCGCTCCGCTGACTCTTCGTTCCTTCATTCCGCTGTCTCTTCGCTCCTTCACTCCGCTGTCTCTTCGCTCCTTCGCTCCGTGTGTCTCTTCGCTCCTTCACTCCGCTGTCTCTTCGCTCCTTCGCTCCGTGTGTCTCTTCGCTCCATCATTCCGCTGTCTCTTCGCTCCTTCACTCCGCTATCTTTCGCACCTTTTCTCCGCGTGTCCCTTCGCTCCTTCGCTCCGCTGTCTCTTCGCTCCCTCACTGCGTGTGTCTCTTCGCTCCTTCATTCCGCTGTCTCTTCGCTCCTTCACTCCGCTGTCTCTTCGCTCCTTCACTCCGTGTGTCTCTTCGCTCCTTTACTCCGCTGTCTCTTCGCTATTTCGCTCCGTGTGTCTCTTCGCTCCTTCACCCCGCTGACTCTTCGTTCCTTCGCTCCGCTGTCTCTTCACTCCTTCGCTCCACTGTCTCTTTGCTCCTTCACTCCGCTGTCTCCTCGCTCCTTCACTCCACTGACTCTTCGCTCCTTCACTCACCTGACTCTTCGCTCCTTCGCTCGAGTGTCTCTTCGCTCCTTCACTCCGCGTTCTCTTCGCTCCTTCACTCCGCTGTCTCCTCGCTCCTCCACTCCGTGTGTCTCTTCGCTCCTTCACTCCGCTGTCTCTTCGCTTCTTCGCTCCGCTGTCTCTTCGCTCCTTCGCTCCGTGTGTCTCTTCGCTCCTTCGCTCCGTGTGAGTCTTCGCTCCTTCACTCCGTGTGTCTCTTCGCTCCGCTGAATCTTCACTCCTTCGCTCCGCTGTCTCCTCGCTCCTTCACTCCGCTGTCTCTTCGCTCCTTCACTCCGCTGTCTCTTCGCTCCTTCACACCGCTGTCTCTTCGCTCCTTCGCTCTATGTGACTCTTTACTCCTTCGCTCCGCTGTCTCTTCACTCCTCCACTCCGTGTGTCTCTTCGCTCCTTCACTCCGCTGACTCTTCGCTCCTTCACTCCGCTGTCTCTTCACTCCTTCGCTCTGTGGGTGTCTCTTCGCTCCTTCACTCTGCTGACTCTTCGCTCCTTCACTCTGCTGTCTCGTCGCTCCTTCGCTCCGCGTGTCTCTTCGCTCCTTCGCTCCGTGTGTCTCTTCGCTCCTTCACTCCGCTGTCTCTTCGCTTCTTCACTCCGCTGTCTCTTCACTCCTTCACTCCGCTGTCTCTTCGCTCCTTCGCTGCGTGTGTCTCTTCGCTCCTTCGCTCCGTGTGTCTCTTCGCTCCTTCACTCCGCTGTCTATTCGCTCCTTCACTCTGCTGTCTCTTCGCTCCTTCACTCCGCTGTCTCTTCGCTCCTTCACTCCGCTGTCTCTTTGCTCCTTCGCTCCGCTGTCTCTTCACTCCTTCACTCCGCTAACTCTTCTCACCTTCGCTCCGCTGTCTCTTCACTACTTCGCTCCACTGTCTCTTTGCTCCTTCACTCCGCTGTCTCCTCACTCCTTCACTCCGCTGACTCTTCGCTCCTTCACTCCGCTGACTCTTCGCGCCTTCGCTCCACTGTTTCCTCGCTCCTTCGCTCTGTGTGTCTCCTCGCTCCTTCACACCGCTGTCTCTTCGCTCCTTCGCTCCGTGTGACTCTTTACTCCTTCGCTCCGCTGTCTCTTCACTCCTCCATTCCGTGTGTCTCTTCGCTCCTTCAATCCGCTGACTCTTCGCTCCTTCACTCCGCTGTCTCTTCACTCCTTCGCTCTGTGGGTGACTCTTCACTCCTTCACTCCGCTCTCTCTTCGCTCCTTCACTCCGCTGTCTCTTCGCTCCTTCGCTCCGCGTGTCTCTTCGCTCCTTCGCTCCGTGTATCTCTTCGCTCTTTCACTCCACTGTCTCTTCGCTTCTTCACTCCGTTGTCTCTTCACTCCTTCACTCCGCTGTCTCTTCGCTCCTTCGCTCCGTGTGTCTCTTCGCTCCTTCGCTCCGTGTGTCTCTTCGTTCCTTCACTCCGCCGTCTCTTCGCTCCTTCACTCTGCTGTCTCTTCGCTCCTTCACTCCGCTGACTCTTCGCTCCTTCACTCCGCTGTCTCTTCGCTCCTTCGTTCTGCTGTCTCTTCGCTCCTTCACTCTGCTGACTCTTCGCTCCTTCACTCCGTGTGTCTCCTCGCTCCTTCACTCCACTGACTCTTCGCTCCTTCACTCCGCTGACTCTTCGCTCCTTCACTCCGCTGTCTCTTCGCTCCTTCACTCCGCTGTCTCTTTGCTCCTTCGCTCCGCTGTCTCTTCACTCCTTCACTCCGCTAACTCTTCTCACCTTCGCTCCGCTGTCTCTTCACTACTTCGCTCCACTGTCTCTTTGCTCCTTCACTCCGCTGTCTCCTCACTCCTTCACTCCGCTGACTCTTCGCTCCTTCACTCCGCTGACTCTTCGCGCCTTCGCTCCACTGTTTCCTCGCTCCTTCGCTCTGTGTGTCTCCTCGCTCCTTCACACCGCTGTCTCTTCGCTCCTTCGCTCCGTGTGACTCTTTACTCCTTCGCTCCGCTGTCTCTTCACTCCTCCATTCCGTGTGTCTCTTCGCTCCTTCAATCCGCTGACTCTTCGCTCCTTCACTCCGCTGTCTCTTCACTCCTTCGCTCTGTGGGTGACTCTTCGCTCCTTCACTCCGCTCTCTCTTCGCTCCTTCACTCCGCTGTCTCTTCGCTCCTTCGCTCCGCGTGTCTCTTCGCTCCTTCGCTCCGTGTATCTCTTCGCTCTTTCACTCCACTGTCTCTTCGCTTCTTCACTCCGTTGTCTCTTCACTCCTTCACTCCGCTGTCTCTTCGCTCCTTCGCTCCGTGTGTCTCTTCGCTCCTTCGCTCCGTGTGTCTCTTCGTTCCTTCACTCCGCCGTCTCTTCGCTCCTTCACTCTGCTGTCTCTTCGCTCCTTCACTCCGCTGACTCTTCGCTCCTTCACTCCGCTGTCTCTTCGCTCCTTCGTTCTGCTGTCTCTTCGCTCCTTCACTCTGCTGACTCTTCGCTCCTTCACTCCGTGTGTCTCTTCGCTCCTTCACTCCGCTAACACTTCGCTCCTTCGCTCCGCTGTCTCTTCACTCCTTCGCTCTACTGTCTCTTTGCTCCTTCACTCCGCTGTCTCCTCGCTCCTTCACTCCACTGACTCTTCGCTCCTTCACTCCGCTGACTCTTCGCTCCTTCGCTCCGCTGTTTCCTCGCTCCTTCGCTCTGTGTGTCTCTTCGCTCCTTCACTCCGCTGTCTCTTCTCTCCTTCGCTCCGCGTGTCTCTTCGCTCGTTCGCCCCGTGAGACTCTTCGCTCCTTCACTCCGCTGTCTCTTCGCTCCTTCACTCCGGTGTCTCTTCGCTCTGCGTGTCTCTTTGCTTCTTCGCTCCGTGTGTCTCTTCGCTCCTTCACTCCGCTGTCTCTTCGCTTCTTCACTCCGCTGTCTCTTCGCTCCTTCACTCCGCTGTCTCTTCGCTCCTTCGCTCCTTGTGTCTCTTCGCTCCTTCACTCCGCTGCCTCTTCGCTCCTTCGCTCCGCTGTCTCTTCCCTCCTTCGCTCCACTGTCTCTTTGCTCCTTCAGTCCGCTGTCTCCTCGCTCCTTCACTCCGCTGACTCTTCGCTCCTTCACTCTGCTGACTCTTCACTCCTTCGCTCATGTGTCTCTTCGCTCCTTCACTCCGCGGTCTCTTCACTCCTTCACTCCGCTGTCTCCTCGCTCCTTCACTCCATGTGTCTCTTCGCTCCTTCACTCCGCTGTCTCTTCGCTCCTTCGCTCCGCTGTCTCTTCGCTCCTTCGCTCCGTGTGTCTCTTCGCTCCTTCACTCCGCTGTCTCTTCGCTCCTTCGCTCCGTGTGTCTCTTCGCTCCTTCACTCCGCTGACTATTCGCTCCTTCGCTCCGAGTGTCTCTTCGCGCCTTCTCTCCGCTGTCTCTTCGCTCCTTCTCTCAACTGTCTCTTCGCTCCTTCGCTCCGTGTGTCTCTTCGCTCCTTCACTCCACAGTCTCTTCGCTCCTTCGCTCCGTGTGCCTCTTCGCTCCTTCACTCCGCTGAATCTTCACTCCTTCACTCCGCTGTCTCTTCGCTCCTTCGCTCCGTGTGTCTGTTCACTCCATCACTCCACTGTCTCCTCGCTCCATCGCCCCGCTGTCTCTTCGCTCCTTCGCTCCGCTGTTTCTTCGCTCCTTCGTTCCGTGTGTCTCTTCGCTACTTCGCTCCGTTTGTCTCTTCGCTCCTTCACTCCGCTGATTCTTCGATCCTTCACTCCGCTGTCTCTTTGCTCCTTCGCTCCGTGTGTCTCTTCGGCTCCGTCACTCAACTGTCTCCTCGCTCCATCGCCCCGCTGTTTCTTCGCTCCTTTGCTCCGCTGTCTCTTCGCTCCTTCGCTCCGTGTGTCTCTTCGCTCCTTCGCTCCGTATGTCTCTTCGCTCCATCGCTCCGTGTGTCTCTTCGCTCCTGCACTCCGCTGACTCTTCGCTGCTTTGCTCCGTGTGTCTCTTCGCTCCTTCACTCCGCTGTATCTTCGCTCCTTCACTCCGCTGACTCTTCGCTGCTTCGCTCCGTGTGTCTCTTCGCTCGTTCGCTCCGCTGTCTCTTCGCTCCTTCGCTCCGTGTGTCTCTTCGCTCCTTCACTCCGCTGTCTCTTCGCTCCTTCGCTCCGTGTGTCTCTTCGCTCCTTCACTCCGCTGACTCTTCGCTCCGAGTGTCTCTTCGCGCCTTCTCTCCGCTGTCTCTTCGCTCCTTCTCTCAACTGTCTCTTCGCTCCTTCGCTCCGTGTGTCTCTTCGCTCCTTCACTCCGCAGTCTCTTCGCTCCTTCGCTCCGTGTGCCTCTTCGCTCCATCACTCCGCTGAATCTTCACTCCTTCACTCCGCTGTCTCTTCACTCCTTCGCTCCGTGTGTCTCTTCGCTCCATCACTCCACTGTCTCCTCGCTCCATCGCCCCGCTGTCTCTTCGCACCTTCGCTCCGCTCTTTCTTCGCTCCTTCGTTCCGTGTATCTCTTCGCTCCTTCGCTCCGTATGTCTCTTCGCTCCTTCACTCCGCTGATTCTTCGCTCATTCACTCCGCTGTCTCTTTGCTCCTTTACTCCGTGTGTCTCTTCGCTCCGTCACTCCACTGTCTCCTCGCTCCATCGCCCCGCTGTCTCTTCGCTCCTTCGCTCCGCTGTCTCTTCGCTCCTACGCTCCGTGTGTCTCTTCGCTCCTTCGCTCCGTATGTCTCTTCGCTCCATCGCTCCCTGTTTCTATTCGCTCCTGCACTCCGCTGTCTCTTCGCTCCTTCGCTCCGTGTGCCTCTTCTCTCCTTCACTCCGCGTGTCTCTTTGCTCCTTCACTCCGCTGTCTCTTCGCTCCTTCGCTTCGCTGTCTCTTCGCTCCTTCACTCCACAGTCTCTTCGCTCCTTCGCTCCGTGGGCCTCTTCGCTCCTTCACTCCGCTGAATCTTCACTCCTTCACTCCGCTGTCTATTCGCTCCTTCGCTCCGTGTGTCTCTTCGCTCCATTACTCCACTGTCTCCTCGCACCATCGCCCCGCTGTCTCTTCGCTCCTTCGCTCCGCTGTTTCTTCGCTCCTTCGTTCCGTGTGTCTCTTCGCTACTTCGCTCCGTATGTCTCTTCGCTCCTTCACTCCGCTGATTCTTCGCTCCTTCACTCCGCTGTCTCTTCGCTCCTTCGCTCCGTGTGTCTCTTCGCTCCATCACTCCACTGTCTCCTCGCTCCATCGCCCCGCTGTCTCTTCGCTCCTTCGCTCCGCTGTCTCTTCGCTCCTTCGCTCCGTGTGTCTCTTCGCTCCTTCGCTCCGTATGTCTCGTCGCTCCATCGCTCCGTGTGTCTCTTCGCTCCTGCACTCCGCTGACTCTTCGCTGCTTTGCTCCGTGTGTCTCTTCGCTCCTTCACTCCGCTGTATCTTCGCTCCTTCACTCCGCTGACTCTTCGCTGCTTCGCTCCGTGTATCTCTTCGCTCGTTCGCTCCGCTGTCTCTTCGCTCCTTCGCTCCGTGTGTCTCTTCGCTCCTTCACTCCGCTGTCTCTTCGCTCCTTCGCTCCGTGTGTCTCTTCGCTCCTTCACTCCGCTGACTCTTCGCTCCTTCGCTCCGAGTGTCTCTTCGCGCCTTCTCTCCGCTGTCTCTTCGCTCCTTCTCTCAACTGTCTCTTCGCTCCTTTGCTCCGTGTGTCTCTTCGCTCCTTCACTCCACAGTCTCTTCGCTCCTTCGCTCCGTGTGCCTCTTCGCTCCATCACTCCGCTGAATCTTCACTCCTTCACTCCGCTGTCTCTTCGCTCCTTCGCTCCGTGTGTCTCTTCGCTCCATCACTCCACTGTCTCCTCGCTCCATCGCCCCGCTGTCTCTTCGCTCCTTCGCTCCGATGTTTCTTCGCTCCTTCGTTCCGTGTATCTCTTCGCTCCTTCGCTCCGTATGTCTCTTCGCTTCTTCACTTCGCTGATTCTTCGCTCCTTCACTCCGCTGTCTCTTCGCTCCTTCACTCCGTGTGTCTCTTCGCTCCGTCACTCCACTGTTTCCTCGCTCCATCGCCCCGCTGTCTCTTCGCTCCTTCGCTCCGCTGTCTCTTCGCTCCTACGCTCCATGTGTCTCTTCGCTCCTTTGCTCCGCTGTCTCTTCGCTCCCTCACTCCGTGTGTCTCTTCGCTCCTTCGCTCCGTATGTCTCTTCGCTCCATCGCTCCGTGTTTCTCTTCGCTCCTGCACTCCGCTGTCTCTTCGCTCCTTCGCTCCGTGGGCCTCTTCGCTCCTTCACTCCGCTGATTCTTCACTCCTTCACTCCGCTGTCTATTCGTTCCTTCGCTCCGTGTGTCTCTTCGCTCCATTACTCCACTGTCTCCTCGCACCATCGCCCCGCTGTCTCTTCGCTCCTTCGCTCCGCTGTTTCTTCGCTCCTTCGTTCCGTGTGTCTCTTCGCTACTTCGCTCCGTATGTCTCTTCGCTCCTTCACTCCGCTGATTCTTCGCTCCTTCACTCCGCTGTCTCTTCGCTCCTTCGCTCCGTGTGTCTCTTCGCTCCGTCACTCCACTGTCTCCTCGCTCCATCGCCCCGCTGTCTCTTCGCTCCGCTGTCTCTTCGCTCCTTCGCTCCGTGTGTCTCTTCGCTCCTTCGCTCCGTATGTCTCGTCGCTCCATCGCTCCGTGTGTCTCTTCGCTCCTGCACTCCGCTGACTCTTCGCTGCTTTGCTCCGTGTGTCTCTTCGCTCCTTCACTCCGCTGTATCTTCGCTCCTTCACTCCGCTGACTCTTCGCTGCTTCGTTCCGTGTATCTCTTCGCTCGTTCGCTCCGCTGTCTCTTCGCTCCTTCGCTCCGTGTGTCTCTTCGCTCCTTCACTCCGCTGTCTCTTCGCTCCTACGCTCCGTGTGTCTCTTCGCTCCTTCACTCCGCTGACTCTTCGCTCCTTCGCTCCGAGTGTCTCTTCGCGCCTTCTCTCCGCTGTCTCTTCGCTCCTTCTCTCAACTGTCTCTTCGCTCCTTTGCTCCGTGTGTCTCTTCGCTCCTTCACTCCGCAGTCTCTTCGCTCCTTCGCTCCGTGCGCCTCTTCGCTCCATCACTCCACTGTCTCCTCGCTCCATCGCCCCGCTGTCTCTTCGCTCCTTCGCTCCGATGTTTCTTCGCTCCTTCGTTCCGTGTATCTCTTCGCTCCTTCGCTCCTTATGTCTCTTCGCTTCTTCACTCCGCTGATTCTTCGCTCCTTCACTCCGCTGTCTCTTCGCTCCTTCACTCCGTGTGTCTCTTCGCTCCGTCACTCCACTGTTTCCTCGCTCCATCGCCCCGCTGTCTCTTCACTCCTTCGCTCCGCTGTCTCTTCGCTCCTACGCTCCATGTGTCTCTTCGCTCCTTTGCTCCGCTGTCTCTTCGCTCCCTCACTCCGTGTGTCTCTTCGCTCCTTCGCTCCGCTGACTCTTCGCTCCTTCGCTCCACTGTCTCTTCGCTCCCTCACTCCGCATGTCTCTTCGCTCCTTCGCTCCGCAGTCTCTTCGCTCCATCACTCCGCTGTCTCTTCGCTCCTTCGCTCCGCTGACTCTTCACTCCTTCACTCCGCTGTCTCTTCGCTCCTTCGCTCCGTGTGTCTCTTGGCTCCTTCGCTCCGTGTGTCTCGTCGCTCCTTCACTCCGCTGTCTCTTCGCTCCTTCACTCCGCTGTCTCTTCGCTCCTTCGCTCCGTGTGCCTCTTCGCTCCTTCATTCCGCGTGTCTCTTTGCTCCTTCACTCCGCGGTCTCTTCGCTCCTTCGCTCCGCTGTCTCTTCGCTCCTTCACGCCGCTGACTCTTCACTCCTTTGCTCCGTGTGTCTCTTGGCTCCTTCGCTCCGTGTGTCTCGTCGCTCCATCACTCCGCTGTCTCTTCGCTCCTTCGCTCCGCTGTCTCTTCGCTCCTTCGCTCCGTGTGTCTCTTCGCTCCTTCGCTCCGTATGTCTCTTCGCTCCATCGCTCCGTGTGTCTCTTCGCTCCTGCACTCCGCTGACTCTTCGCTGCTTTGCTCCGTGTGTCTCTTCGCTCCTTCACTCCGCTGTATCTTCGCTCCTTCACTCCGCTGACTCTTCGCTGCTTCGCTCCGTGTGTCTCTTCGCTCGTTCGCTCCGCAGCCTCTTCGCTCTTTCACTCCACTGTCTCTTCGCTCCTTCACTCCGCTAACTCTTCGCTCCTTCACTCCGCTGTCTCTTCGCTCCTTCGCTCCGTGTATCTCTTGGTTCCTTCGCTCCGTGTGTCTCTTCGCTCCTTCACTCCGCTGTCTCTTCGCTCCTTCACTCCGCTGACTCTTCGCTCATTCACTCCGCTGTCTCTTCGCTCCTTCGCTCCGTGTGTCTCTTGGCTCCTTCGCTCCGTGTGTCTCGTCGCTCCTTCACTCCGCTGTCTCTTCGCTCCTTCACTCCGCTGTCTCTTCGCTCCTTCGCTCCGTGTGCCTCTTCGCTCCTTCACTCCGCGTGTCTCTTTGCTCCTTCACTCCGCTGTCTCTTCGCTCCTTCGCTCCGCTGTCTCTTCGCTCCTTCACTCCGCTGACTCTTCACTCCTTTGCTCCGTGTGTCTCTTGGCTCCTTCGCTCCGTGTGTCTCGTCGCTCCATCACTCCGCTGTCTCTTTGCACCTTCACTCCGCTGTCTCTTCGCTCCTTCACTCCGCTGTCTCCTCGCTCCTTCACTCTGCTGTCTCTTCGCTCCTTCACTCCGCTGTCTCTTCGCTCCTTCACTTCGCTGTCTCTTCGCTCCTTCGCTCTGCTGTCTATTCGCTCCTTCACTCCGCTGTCTCTTCGTTCCTTCGCTCCGCGTGTCTCTTCGCTCCATCGCTTCGTGTGTCTCTTCGCTCCTTCGCTCCGTGTGTCTCTTTGCTACTTCACTCCGTGTGTCTCTTCGCTCCGCTGACTCTTCGCTCCTTCGCTCCGCTGTCTCTTCGCTCCTTCGCTCCGCTGACTCTTCGTTCCTTCATTCCGCTGTCTCTTCGCTCCTTCACTCCGCTGTCTCTTCGCTCCTTCGCTCTGTGTGTCTCTTCGCTCCTTCACTCCGCTGTCTCTTCGCTCCTTCGCTCCGTGTGTCTCTTCGCTCCATCACTCCGCTGTCTCTTCGCTCCTTCACTCCGCTATCTCTTCGCACCTTCGCTCCGCGTGTCTCTTCGCTCCTTCTCTCCGCTGTCTCTTGGCTCCCTCACTCCGTGTGTCTCTTCGCTCCTTCACGCCGCTGTCTCTTCGCTCCTTCACTCCGTGTGTCTCTTCGCTCCTTCACTCCGCTGTCTATTCGCTCATTCGCTCCGTGTGTCTCTTCGCTCCATCACTCCGCTATCTCTTCGCACCTTCGCTCCGCGTGTCTCTTCGCTCCTTCGCTCCGCTGTCTCATCGCTCCCTCACTCCGTGTGTCTCTTCGCTCCTTCACTCCGCTGTCTGTTCGCTCCTTCGCTCCGCTGTCTCTGCGCTCCATCACTCTGTGTGTCTATTCGCTCCTTCGCTCCGCTGACTCTTCGCTCCTTCACTCCGCTGTCTCTTCGCACCCTCACTCCGCGTGTGTCTTTACTCCTTCACTCCGCTGTCTCTTCGCTCCTTCACTACGCTGTTTCTTCGCTCCTTCGCTCCGCTGTCTCTTCGCTACCTCACTCCGAGTGTCTCTTCGCTCCTTCGCTCCGCAGACTCTTCGCTCCTTCGCTCCGCTGTCTCTTCGCTCCCTCACTCCGCTGTCTGTTCGCTCCTTTACTTTGCGTGTCTCTTCATTCCTTTGCTCCGCTGACTCTTCGCTCCTTCACTCCGCTGTCTCTTCGCTCCTTCACTCCGCTGTCTCTTCGCTCCGCGTGTCTCTTCGCTCCTTTGCTCCGTTGTCTCTTTGCTCCCTTACTCCGTGTGTCTCTTCGCTCCTTCACTCCGCTGTCTCTTCGCTCCTACGCTCCGCTGTCTCTTCGCTCCCTCACTCCGTGTGTCTCTTCGCTCCTTCGTTCCGCTGACTCTTCAATCCATCGCTCCACAGTCTCTTCGCTCCCTCACTCCGCGTGTCTCTTCGCTCCTTCGCTCCGCTGTCTCTTCGCTCCTTCACTCCGCTGTCTCTTCGCTCCTTCATTCCGCTCTCTCTTCGCACCTTCGCTCCGCGTGTCTCTTCGCTCCTTCGCTCCGCTGTCTCTTCGCTCCCTCACTCCGTGTGTCTCTTCGCTCCTTCACTCCGCTGTCTGTTCACTCCTTCGCTCCGCTGTCTCTGCGCTCCATCACTCCGTGTGTCTCTTCGCTCCTTCGCTCCGCTGACTCTTCGCTCCTTCACTCCGCTGTCTCTTCGCACCCTCACTCCGCGTGTGTCTTTGCTCCTTCACTCCGCTGTCTCTTCACTCCTTCACTAAGCTGTCTCTTCGCTCCTTCGCTCCGCTGTCTCTTCGCTACCTCACTCCGTGTGTCTCTTCGCTCCTTCGCTCCGCAGACTCTTCGCTCCTTCGCTCCGCTGTCTCTTCGCTCCCTCACTCCGCTGTCTGTTCGCTCCTTTACTTTGCGTGTCTCTTCATTCCTTCGCTCCGCTGACTCTTCGCTCCTTCACTCCGCTGTCTCTTTGCTCCTTCGCTCCGTGTGTCTCTTTGCTCCTTCACTCCACTGTCTCTTCGCTCCTTCACTCCGCTGTCTCTTCGCTCCTTCACTCCGCTGTCTCTTTGCTCCTTCACTCCGCTGTCTCTTCGCTCCTTCACCCCGCTGTCTCTTCGCTCCTTCACTCCGCTGTCTCTTCGCTCCGCGTGTCTCTTCGCTCCTTTGCTCCGCTGTCTCTTTGCTCCCTTACTCCGTGTGTCTCTTCGCTCCTTCACTCCGCTGTCTCTTCGCTCCTACGCTCCGCTGTCTCTTCGCTCCCTCACTCCGTGTGTCTCTTCGCTCCTTCGTTCCGATGACTCTTCAATCCATCGCTCCACAGTCTCTTCGCTCCCTCACTCCGCGTGTCTCTTCGCTCCTTCGCTCCGCTGTCTCTTCGCTCCTTCACTCCGCTGTCTCTTCGCTCCTTCACTCCGCTATCTCTTCGCACCTTCGCTCCGCGTGTCTCTTCGCTCCTTCGCTCCGCTGTCTCTTCGCTCCCTCACTCCGTGTGTCTCTTCGCTCCTTCACTCCGCTGTCTGTTCACTCCTTCGCTCCGCTGTCTCTGCGCTCCATCACTCCGTGTGTCTCTTCGCTCCTTCGCTCCGCTGACTCTTCGCTCCTTCACTCCGCTGTCTCTTCGCACCCTCACTCCGCGTGTGTCTTTGCTCCTTCACTCCGCTGTCTCTTCGCTCCTTCACTAAGCTGTCTCTTCGCTCCTTCGCTCCGCTGTCTCTTCGCTACCTCACTCCGTGTGTCTCTTCGCTCCTTCGCTCCGCAGACTCTTCGCTCCTTCGCTCCGCTGTCTCTTCGCTCCCTCACTCCGCTGTCTGTTCGCTCCTTTACTTTGCGTGTCTCTTCATTCCTTCGCTCCGCTGACTCTTCGCTCCTTCACTCCGCTGTCTCTTTGCTCCTTCGCTCCGTGTGTCTCTTTGCTCCTTCACTCCACTGTCTCTTCGCTCCTTCACTCGGCTGTCTCTTCGCTCCTTCACTCCGCTGTCTCTTTGCTCCTTCACTCCGCTGTCTCTTCGCTCCTTCACCCCGCTGTCTCTTCGCTCCTTCACTCCGCTGTCTCTTCGCTCCTTCGCTCCTCTGTCTCTTCGCTCCTTCGCTCCGCTGTCTCTTCGATCATTCAGTCCGTGTGTCTCTTCGCTCCTTCACTCCGCTGTCTCTTCGCTCCCTCACTCCGTGTGTCTCTTTGCTCCTTCACTCCGCTGTCTCTTCGCTCCTTCACTCCGCTGTCTCTTCGCTCCTTCACTCCACTGTCTCTTCGCTCCTTCGCTCCGTGTGTCTCTTCGCTCCTTTGCACCGCTGTCTCTTCGCTCCCTTACTCCGTGTGACTCTTCGCTCCTTCATTCCGCTGTCGCTTCGCTCCTTCGCTCCGCTGTCTCTTCGCTCCCTCACTCCGTGTGTCTCTTCGCTCCTTCGTTCCGCTGACTCTTCAATCCATCGCTCCACAGTCTCTTCGCTCCCTCACTCCTCGTGTCTCTTTGCTCCTTCGCTCCGCTGTCTCTTCGCTCCCTCACTCCTCGTGTCTCTTTGCTCCTTCGCTCCGCTGTCTTTTCGCTCCTTTACTCTGCATGTCTCTTCGTTCCTTCGCTCCGCTGACTCTTCGCTCCTACACTCCGCTGTCTCTTCGCTACTTCGCTCCGTGTGCCTCTTCGCTCCATCACTCCGCTGTCTCTTTGCTCCTTCACTCCGCTGTCTCTTCGCTTCTTCACTCCGCTGTCTCCTCGCTCCTTCACTCCGCTGTCTCTTCGCTCCTTCACTTCGCTGTCTCTTCGCTCCTTCGCTCGGCTGTCTCTTCGCTCCTTCACTCCGCTGTGTCTTCGTTCCTTCGCTCCGCGTGTCTCTTCGCGCCATCGCACCGTGTGTCTCTTCGCTCCTTCGCTCCGTGTGTCTCTTTGCTACTTCACTCCGTGTGTCTCTTCGCTCCTTCGCTCCGCTGACTCTTCGCTCCTTCGCTCCGCTGTCTCTTCGCTCCTTCACTCCGCTGACTCTTCGCTCCTTCATTCCGCTGACTCTTCGCTCCTTCACTCAGCTGTCTCTTCGCTCCTTGGCTCCGTGTGTCTCTTCACTCCTTCACTCCGCTATCTCTTCGTTCCTTCGATCCGTGTGTCTCTTCGCTCCATCACTCCGCTGTCTCTTCGCTCCTTCACTCCGCTATCTCTTCGCACCTTCGCTCCGCGTGTCTCTTCGCTCCTTCGCTCCACTGTCTCTTCGCTCCCTCACTCCGTGTGTCTCTTCGCTCCTTCGCTCCGCTGTCTCTTCGCTCCTTCACTCCGCTGACTCTTCGCTACCTCACTCTGTGTGTCTCTTCACTCCTTCACTCCGCTGTCTGTTCGCTCCTTCGCTCCGCTGTCTCTTCGCTCCCTCACTCCGTGTGTCTCTTCGCTCCTTCGCTCCGCTGACTCTTCGCTCCTTCACTCCGCTGTCTCTTCGCTCCCTCACTCCGCGTGTGTCTATGCTCCTTCGCTCCGCTGTCTCTTCGCTCCTTCACTACGCTGTCTCTTCGCTCCTTCGCTCCGCTGTCTCTTCGCTCCCTCTCACCGTGTGTCTCTTCGCTCCTTCGCTCCGCAGACTCTTCGCTCCGCTGTCTCTTCGCTCCCTCACTCCGCTGTCTCTTCGCTCCTTTACTTTGCATGTCTCTTCATTCCTTCGCTCCGCTGACTCTTCGCTCCTTCACTCCGCTGTCTCTTCGCTCCGTGTGTCTCTTTGCTCCTTCACTCCACTGTCTCTTCGCTCCTTCACTCCGCTGTCTCTTCGCTCCTTCACTCCGCTGTCTCTTCGCTCCTTCACTCCGCTGTCTCTTCGCTCCTTCGCTCCGCTGTCTCTTCGCTCCTTCACTCCGCTGTCTCTTCGGTCCTTCGCTCCGCGTGTCTCTTCGCTCCTTCGCTCCGCTGTCTCTTCGCTCCCTAACTCCATGTGTATCTTTGCTCCTTCACTCCGCTGTCTCTTCGGTCCTTCACTCCGCTGTCTCTTCGCTCCTTCACTCCGCTGTCTCTTCGCTCCTTCACTCCACTGTCTCTTCGCTCCTTCACTCCGCTGTCTATTCGCTCATTCGCTCCGCTGTCTCTCCGCTCCTTCGCTCCGTGTGTCTCATCGCTCCTACACTCCGCAGTCTCTTCGCTCCTTCGCTCCGCGTGTCTCTTTGCTCCTTCGCTCCGCTGTCTCTTCGCTCCCTCACTCCGTGTATCTCTTCGCTCCTTCACTTCGCTGTCTCTTCGCTCCTTCGCTCTGCTGTCTCTTCGCTCCCTCACTCCGTGTGTCTCTTCGCTCCTTCGTTCCGCTGACTCTTCAATCCTTCGCTCCGCAGTCTCTTCGCTCCCTCACTCTGCGTGTCTCTTCGCTCCTTCACTCCGCTGTCTCTTCGCTCCTTCGCTCCGCTGTCTCTTCGCTCCCTCACTCCGTGTGTCTCTTCGCTCCTTCGCTCCGCAGACTCTTCGCTCCTTCGCTCCGCTGTCTCTTTGCTCCTTCACTCCGCTGTCTCTTTGCTCCTTCACTCCGCTGTCTCCTCGGTCCTTCACTATGCTGTCTCTTCGCTCCTTCACTCCGCTGTCTCTTCGCTCCTTCACTTCGCTGTCTCTTCGCTCCTTCGCTCCGCTGTCTCTTCGCTCCTTCAGTCCGTGTGTCTCTTCGCTCCTTCACTCCGCTGTCTCTTTGCTCCTTCACTCCGCTGTCTCTTCGCTCCTTCGCTCAGCTGACTCTTCGCTCCTTCACTCCGCTGTCACTTCGCTCCTTCACTCTGCTGTCTCTTCATTCCTTCGCTCCGCGTGTCTCTTCGCCCCATCGCTCCGTGTGTCTCTTCGCTCCTTCGCTCCGTGTGTCTCTTTGCTCCTTCACTCCGTGTGTCTCTTCGCTCCTTCGCTCCGCTGACTCTTCGCTCCTTCACTCCGCTGTCTCTTCGCTCCTTCACTCCGCTGACTCTTCGTTCCTTCATTCCACTGTCTCTTCGCTACTTCACTCCGCTGTCTCTTCGCTCCTTCGCTCCGTGTGTCTCTTCGCTCCATCACTCCGCTGTCTCTTTGCTCCTTCACTCCGCTATCTCTTCGCACCTTCGCTCCGCGTGTCTCTTCGCTCCTTCGCTCCACTGTCTCTTCGCTCCCTCACTCCGTGTGTCTCTTCGCTCCTTCATTCCGCTGCCTCTTCGCTCCTTCAATCCGCTGTCTCTTCGCTCCTTCACTCCGTGTGTCTCTTCGCTCCTTCACTCCGCTGTCTCTTCGCTCCTTCGCTCCGCGTGTCTCTTCGCTCCATCACTCCGCTGTCTCTTCGCTCCTTCACTCCGCTATCTCTTCGCACCTTCGCTCCGCGTGTCTCTTCGCTCCTTCGCTCCGCTGTCTCTTCGCTCCCTCACTCCGTGTGTCTCTTCGCTCCTTCACTCCGCTGTCTCTTCGCTCCTTCGCTCCGCTGTCTCTTCGCTCCCTCACTCCGTGTGTCTCTTCGCTCCTTCGCTCCGCTGACTCTTCGCTCCCTCACTCCGCGTGTGTCTTTGCTCCATCGCTCTGCTCTCTCATCGCTCCCTCACTCCGTGTGTCTCCTCGCTCCTTCACTCCGCTGTCTCTTCGCTCCTTCGCTCCGCTGTCTCTTCGCTCCCTCACTCCGTGTGTCTCTTCGCTCCTTCGCTCCGCTGTCTCTTCGCTCCCTCACTCCGTGTGTCTCTTCGCTCCTTCGCTCCGCTGACTCTTCGCTCCCTCACTCCGCGTGTGTCTTTGCTCCATCGCTCTGCTCTCTCATCGCTCCCTCACTCCGTGTGTCTCCTCGCTCCTTCACTCCGCTGTCTCTTCGCTCCTTCGCTCCGCTGTCTCTTCGCTCCCTCACTCCGTGTGTCTCTTCGCTCCTTCGCTCCGCTGACTCTTCGCTCCCTCACTCCGCGTGTGTCTTTGCTCCATCGCTCTGCTCTCTCATCGCTCCTTCACTCCGTGTGTCTCCTCGCTCCTTCACTCCGCTGTCTCTTCGCTCCTTCGCTCCGCTGTCTCTTCGCTCCTTCACTCCGCTATCTCTTCGCACCTTCGCTCCGCGTGTCTCTTCGCTCCTTCGCTCCGCTGTCTCTTCGCTCCCTCACTCCGTGTGTCTCTTCGCTCCTTCACTCCGCTGTCTCTTCGCTCCTTCGCTCCGCTGTCTCTTCGCTCCCTCACTCCGTGTGTCTCTTCGCTCCTTCACTCCGCTGTCTCTTCGCTCCCTCACTCCGCGTGTGTCTTTGCTCCTTCGCTCCGCTGTCTCTTCGCTCCTTCACTCCGCTGTCTCTTCGCTCCTTCGCTCCGCAGACTCTTCGCTCCTTCACTCCGCTGTCTCTTCGCTCCCTCACTCCGCTGTCTCTTCGCTCCTTCATTTTGCGTGTCTCTTCGTTCCTTCGCTCCGCTGACTCTTCGCTCCTTCACTCCGCTGTCTCTTCGTTCCTTCGCTCCGTGTGTCTCTTTGCTCCTTCACTCCGCTTTCTCTTCGCTCCTTCACTTCGCTGTCTCTTCGCTCCTTCACTCCATTGTCTCTTCGCTCCTTCACTCCTCAGTCTCTTCGCTCCTTCGCTCCGCTGTCTCTTCGCTCCTTCGCTCCGCTGTCTCTTCGCTCCTTCATCCGTGTGTCTCTTCGCTCCTTCACTCCGCTGTCTCTTCGCTCCTTCAATCCGCTGTCTCTTCGCTCCGTGTGTCTCTTCGCTCCATCACTCCACTGTCTCTTTGCTCCTTCACTCCGCTGTCTCTTCGCTCCTTCACTCCGCTGTCTCTTCGCTCCCTCACTCCGCGTGTCTTTTCGCTCCTTCGCTCCGTGTGTCTCTTCGCTCCTTCACTCCACTGACTCTTCGCTCCTTCACTCCGCTGTCACTTCGCTCCTTCACTCCACTGTCTCTTCGTTCCTTCACTCCGCGTGTCTCTTCGTTCCTTCGCTCCGTGTGTCTCTTCGCTCCTTCGCTCCGTGTGTCTCCTTGCTCCTTCACTCCGCTGTCTTTTCGCTCCTTTACTCTGCGTGTCTCTTCGTTCCTTCGCTCCGCTGACTCTTCGCTCCTTCACTCCGCTGTCTCTTCGCTACTTCGCTCCGTGTGTCTCTTCGCTCCATCACTCCGCTGTCTCTTTGCTCCTTCACTCCGCTGTCTCTTCGCTCCTTCACTCCGCTGTCTCCGCGCTCCTTCACTCTGCTGTCTCTTCGCTCCTTCACTCCGCTGTCTCTTCGCTCCTTCACTTCGCTCCTTCGCTCTGCTGTCTCTTCGCTCCCTCACTCCGTGTGTCTCTTCGCTCCTTCGTTCCGCTGACTCTTCAATCCTTCGCTCCGCAGTCTCTTCGCTCCCTCACTCCGCGTGTCTCTTCGCTCCTTCACTCCGCTGTCTCTTCGCTCCTTCGCTCCGCTGTCTCTTCGCTCCCTCACTCCGTGTGTCTCTTCGCTCCTTCGCTCCGCAGACTCTTCGCTCCTTCGCTCCGCTGTCTCTTTGCTCCTTCACTCCGCTGTCTCTTTGCTCCTTCACTCCGCTGTCTCCTCGGTCCTTCACTATGCTGTCTCTTCGCTCCTTCACTCCGCTGTCTCTTCGCTCCTTCACTTCGCTGTCTCTTCGCTCCTTCGCTCCGCTGTCTCTTCGCTCCTTCAGTCCGTGTGTCTCTTCGCTCCTTCACTCCGCTGTCTCTTTGCTCCTTCACTCCGCTGTCTCTTCGCTCCTTCGCTCCGTGTGTCTCTTCGCTCCTTCGCTCCGCGTGTCTCTTCGCTCCTTCGCTCCGTGTGTCTCTTCGCTCCTTCACTCAGCTGACTCTTCGCTCCTTCACTCCGCTGTCACTTCGCTCCTTCACTCTGCTGTCTCTTCATTCCTTCGCTCCTCGTGTCTCTTCGCCCCATCGCTCCGTGTGTCTCTTCGCTCCTTCGCTCCGTGCGTCTCTTTGCTCCTTCACTCCGTGTGTCTCTTCGCTCCTTCGCTCCGCTGACTCTTCGCTCCTTCACTCCGCTGTCTCTTCGCTCCTTCACTCCGCTGACTCTTCGTTCCTTCATTCCACTGTCTCTTCGCTCCTTCACTCCGCTGTCTCTTCGTTCCTTCGCTCCGTGTGTCTCTTCGCTCGATCACTCCGCTGTCTCTTCGCTCCTTCACTCCGCTATCTCTTCGCTCCGCGTGTCTCTTCGCTCCTTCGCTCCACTGTCTCTTCGCTCCCTCACTCCGTGTGTCTCTTCGCTCCTTCATTCCGCTGCCTCTTCGCTCCTTCAATCCGCTGTCTCTTCGCTCCTTCACTCCGTGTGTCTCTTCGCTCCTTCACTCCGCTGTCTCTTCGCTCCTTCGCTCCGCGTGTCTCTTCGCTCCATCACTCCGCTGTCTCTTCGCTCCTTCACTCCGCTATCTCTTCGCACCTTCGCTCCGCGTGTCTCTTCGCTCCTTCGCTCCGCTGTCTCTTCGCTCCCTCACTCCGTGTGTCTCTTCGCTCCTTCACTCCGCTGTCTCTTCGCTCCTTCGCTCCGCTGTCTCTTCGCTCCCTCACTCCGTGTGTCTCATCGCTCCTTCGCTCCGCTGACTCTTCGCTCCCTCACTCCGCGTGTGTCTTTGCTCCATCGCTCTGCTCTCTCATCGCTCCCTCACTCCGTGTGTCTCCTCGCTCCTTCACTCCGCTGTCTCATCGCTCCTTCGCTCCGCTGTCTCTTCGCTCCCTCACTCCGTGTGTCTCTTCGCTCCTTCGCTCCGCTGACTCTTCGCTCCCTCACTCCGCGTGTGTCTTTGCTCCATCGCTCTGCTCTCTCATCGCTCCCTCACTCCGTGTGTCTCCTCGCTCCTTCACTCCGCTGTCTCTTCGCTCCTTCGCTCCGCTGTCTCTTCGCTCCTTCACTCCGCTATCTCTTCGCACCTTCGCTCCGCGTGTCTCTTCGCTCCTTCGCTCCGCTGTCTCTTCGCTCCCTCACTCCGTGTGTCTCTTCGCTCCTTCACTCCGCTGTCTCTTCGCTCCTTCGCTCCGCTGTCTCTTCGCTCCCTCACTCCGTGTGTCTCTTCGCTCCTTCACTCCGCTGTCTCTTCGCTCCCTCACTCCGCGTGTGTCTTTGCTCCTTCGCTCCGCTGTCTCTTCGCTCCCTCACTCCGCTGTCTCTTCGCTCCTTCATTTTGCGTGTCTCTTCGTTCCTTCGCTCCGTGTGTCTCTTTGCTCCTTCACTCCGCTCCTTCACTTCGCTGTCTCTTCGCTCCTTCACTCCGTTGTCTCTTCGCTCCTTCACTCCTCAGTCTCTTCGCTCCTTCGCTCCGCAGTCTCTTCGCTCCTTCGCTCCGCTGTCTCTTCGCTCCTTCATCCGTGTGTCTCTTCGCTCCTTCACTCCGCTGTCTCTTCGCTCCTTCAATCCGCTGTCTCTTCGCTCCGTGTGTCTCTTCGCTCCATCACTCCGCTGTCTCTTTGCTCCTTCACTCCGCTGTCTCTTAGCTCCTTCGCTCCGCGTGTCTTTTCGCTCCTTCGCTCCGTGTGTCTCTTCGCTCCTTCACTCCACTGACTCTTCGCTCCTTCACTCCGCTGTCACTTCGCTCCTTCACTCCACTGTCTCTTCGTTCCTTCACTCCGCATGTCTCTTCGCTCCTTCGCTCCGTGTTTCTCTTCGCTCCTTCGCTCCGTGTGTCTCCTTGCTCCTTCACTCCGCTGTCTTTTCGCTCCTTTACTCTGCGTGTCTCTTCGTTCCTTCGCTCCGCTGACTCTTCGCTCCTTCACTCCGCTGTCTCTTCGCTACTTCGCTCCGTGTGTCTCTTCGCTCCATCACTCCGCTGTCTCTTTGCTCCTTCACTCCGCTGTCTCTTCGCTCCTTCACTCCGCTGTCTCCGCGCTCCTTCACTCTGCTGTCTCTTCGCTCCTTCACTCCGCTGTCTCTTCGCTCTTCACTTCGCTGTCTCTTCGCTCCTTCGCTCCGCTGTCTCTTCGCTCCTTCAGTCCGTGTGTCTCTTCGCTCATTCACTCCGCTGTCTCTTTGCTCCTTCACTCCGCTGTCTCTTCGCTCCTTCGCTCCGCGTGTCTCTTCGCTCCTTCACTCTGCTGTGTCTTCGCTCCTTCACTTCGCTGTCTCTTCGCTCCTTCGCTCCGCTGTCTCTTCGCTCCTTCAGTCCGTGTGTCTCTTCGTTCCTTCGCTCCGCTGACTCTTCGCTCCTTCACTCCGCTGTCTCTTCGCTACTTCGCTCCGTGTGTCTCTTCGCTCCATCACTCCGCTGTCTCTTTGCTCCTTCACTCCGCTGTCTCTTCGTTCCTTCGCTCCGCTGACTCTTCGCTCCTTCACTCCGCTGTCTCTTCGCTACTTCGCTCCGTGTGTCTCTTCGCTCCATCACTCCGCTGTCTCTTTGCTCCTTCACTCCGCTGTCTCTTCGCTCCTTCACTCCGCTGTCTCTTCGCTCCTTCACTCCGCTGACTCTTCGTTCCTTCATTCCGCTGTCTCTTCGCTCCTTCACTCCGCTGTCTCTTCACTCCTTCGCTCTGTGTGTCTCTTCGCTCCTTCACTCCGCTGTCTCTTCGCTCCTTCGCTCCGTGTGTCTCTTCGCTCCATCACTCCGCTGTCTCTTCGCTCCTTCACTCCGCTATCTCTTCACACCTTCGCTCCGCGTGTCTCTTCGCTCCTTCTCTCCGCTGTCTCTTCGCTCCCTCACTCCATTTGTCTCTTCGCTCCTTCACGCCGCTGACTCTTCATTCCTTCATTCCGCTGTCTCTTCGCTCCTTCACTCCGCTGTCTCTTCGCTCCTTCACTCCGTGTGTCTCTTCGCTCCTTCACTCCGCTGTCTATTCGCTCATTCACTCCGTGTGTCTCTTCGCTCCATCACTCCGCTATCTCTTCGCACCTTTGCTCCGCGTGTCTCTTCGCTCCTTCACTCCGCTGTCTCATCGCTCCCTCACTCCGTGTGTCTCTTCGCTCCTTCACTCCGCAGTCTGTTCGCTCCTTCGCGCCGCTGTCTCTGCGCTCCATCACTCTGTGTGTCTATTCGCTCCTTCGCTCCGCTGACTCTTCGCTCCTTCACTCCGCTGTCTCTTCGCACCCTCACTCCGCGTGTGTCTTTACTCCTTCACTCCGCTGTCTCTTCGCTCCTTCACTACGCTGTTTCTTCGCTCCTTCGCTCCGCTGTCTCTTCGCTACCTCACTCCGTGTGTCTCTTCGCTCCTTCGCTCCGCAGACTCTTCGCTCCTTTGCTCCGCTGTCTCTTTGCTCCCTTACTCCGTGTGTCTCTTCGCTCCTTCACTCCGCTGTCTCTTCGCTCCTACGCTCCGCTGTCTCTTCGCTCCCTCACTCCGTGTGTCTCTTCGCTCCTTCGTTCCGCTGACTCTTCAATCCATCGCTCCACAGTCTCTTCGCTCCCTCACTCCGCGTGTCTCTTCGCTCCTTCGCTCCGCTGTCTCTTCGCTCCTTCACTCCGCTGTCTCTTCGCTCCTTCACTCCGCTATCTCTTCGCACCTTCGCTCCGCGTGTCTCTTCGCTCCTTCGCTCCGCTGTCTCTTCGCTCCCTCACTCCGTGTGTCTCTTCGCTCCTTCACTCCGCTGTCTGTTCACTCCTTCGCTCCGCTGTCTCTGCGCTCCATCACTCCGTGTGTCTCTTCGCTCCTTCGCTCCGCTGACTCTTCGCTCCTTCACTCCGCTGTCTCTTCGCACCCTCACTCCGCGTGTGTCTTTGCTCCTTCACTCCGCTGTCTCTTCGCTCCTTCACAAAGCTGTCTCTTCGCTCCTTCGCTCCGCTGTCTCTTCGCTACCTCACTCCGTGTGTCTCTTTGCTCCTTCGCTCCGCAGACTCTTCGCTCCTTCGCTCCGCTGTCTCTTCGCTCCCTCACTCGGCTGTCTGTTCGCTCCTTTACTTTGCGTGTCTCTTCATTCCTTCACTCCGCTGACTCTTCGCTCCTTCACTCCGCTGTCTCTTTGCTCCTTCGCTCCGTGTGTCTCTTTGCTCCTTCACTCCACTGTCTCTTCGCTCCTTCACTCGGCTCTCTCTTCGCTCCTTCACTCCGCTGTCTCTTTGCTCCTTCACTCCGCTGTCTCTTCGCTCCTTCACCCCGCTGTCTCTTCGCTCCTTCACTCCGCTGTCTCTTCGTTCCTTCGCTCCTCTGTCTCTTCGCTCCTTCGCTCCGCTGTCTCTTCGCTCATTCAGTCCGTGTGTCTCTTCGCTCCTTCACTCCGCTGTCTCTTCGCTCCCTCACTCCGTGTGTCTCTTTGCTCCTTCACTCCGCTGTCTCTTCGCTCCTTCACTCCGCTGTCTCTTCGCTCCTTCACTCCACTGTCTCTTCGCTCCTTCGCTCCGCTGTCTCTTCGCTCCTTTGCTCCGTGTGTCTCTTCGCTCCTTCACTCCGCTGTCTCTTCGCTCCGTGTGTCTCTTCGCTCCTTTGCACCGCTGTCTCTTCGCTCCCTTACTCCGTGTGTCTCTTCGCTCCTTCATTCCGCTGTCTCTTCGCTCGTTCGCTCCGCTGTCTCTTCGCTCCCTCACTCCGTGTGTCTCTTCGCTCCTTCGTTTCGCTGACTCTTCAATCCATCGCTCCACAGTCTCTTCGCTCCCTCACTCCGCGTGTCTCTTTGCTCCTTCGCTCCGCTGTCTCTTCGCTCCTTCACTCCGCTGTCTCTTCGCTCCTTCGCTCCGCTGTCTCTTCGCTCCCTCACTCCGTGTGTCTCTTCGCTCCTTCGCTCCGCAGACTCTTCGCTCCTTCGCTCCGCTGTCTCTTCGCTCCTTCGTTCCGCTGTCTCTTCGCTCCTTCACTCCGCTGACTCTTCGCTCCCTCACTCTGTGTGTCTCTTCGCTCCTTCACTCCGCTGTCTGTTCGCTCCTTCGCTCCGCTGTCTCTTCGCTCCCTCACTCCGTGTGTCTTTTCGCTCCTTCGCTCCGCTGACTCTTCGCTCCTTCACTCCGCTGTCTCTTCGCTCCCTCACTACTCGTGTGTCTTTGCTCCTTCGCTCCGCTGTCTCTTCGCTCCTTCACTACGCTGTCTCTTCGCTCCTTCGCTCCGCTGTCTCTTCGCTCCCTCTCTCCGTGTGTCTCTTCGCTCCTTCGCTCCGCAGACTCTTCGCTCCGCTGTCTCTTCGCTCCCTCACTCCGCTGTCTCTTCGCTCCTTTACTTTGCGTGTCTCTTCATTCCTTCGCTCCCCTGACTCTTTGCTCCTTCACTCCACTGTCTCTTCGCTCCTTCACTCCGCTGTCTCTTCGCTCCTTCACTCGGCTGTCTCTTCGCTCCTTCACTCCGCTGTCTCTTCGCTCCTTCGCTCCGCTGTCTCTTCGCTCCTTCGCTCCGCTGTCTCTTCGGTCCTTCGCTCCGCGTGTCTCTTCGCTCCTTCGCTCCGCTGTCTCTTCGCTCCCTAACTCCATGTGTCTCTTTGCTCCTTCACTCCGCTGTCTCTTCGGTCCTTCACTCCGCTGTCTCTTCGCTCCTTCACTCCGCTGTCTCTTCGCTCCTTCACTCCACTGTCTCTTCGCTCCTTCACTCCGCTGTCTATTCGCTCATTCGCTACGCTGTCTCTCCGCTCCTTCGCTCCGTGTGTCTCATCGCTCCTACACTCCGCAGTCTCTTCGCTCCTTCGCTCCGCGTGTCTCTTCGCTCCTTCGCTCCGCTGTCTCTTCGCTCCCTCACTCCGTGTATCTCTTCGCTCCTTCACTTCGCTGTCTCTTCGCTCCTTCGCTCTGCTGTCTCTTCGCTCCCTCACTCCGTGTGTCTCTTCGCTCCTTCGTTCCGCTGACTCTTCAATCCTTCGCTCCGCAGTCTCTTCGCTCCCTCACTCCGCGTGTCTCTTCGCTCCCTCACTCCGTGTGTCTCTTCGCTCCTTCGCTCCGCAGACTCTTTGCTCCTTCGCTCCGCTGTCTCTTTGCTCCTTCACTCCGCTGTCTCTTTGCACCTTCACTCCGCTGTCTCCTCGGTCCTTCACTATGCTGTCTCTTCGCTCCTTCACTCCGCTGTCTGTTCACTCCTTCGCTCCGCTGTCTCTGCGCTCCATCACTCCGTGTGTCTCTTCGCTCCTTCGCTCCGCTGACTCTTCGCTCCTTCACTCCGCTGTCTCTTCGCACCCTCACTCCGCGTGTGTCTTTGCTCCTTCACTCCGCTGTCTCTTCGCTCCTTCACAAAGCTGTCTCTTCGCTTCTTCGCTCCGCTGTCTCTTCGCTACCTCACTCCGTGTGTCTCTTTGCTCCTTCGCTCCGCAGACTCTTCGCTCCTTCGCTCCGCTGTCTCTTCGCTCCCTCACTCCGCTGTCTGTTCGCTCCTTTACTTTGCGTGTCTCTTCATTCCTTCACTCCGCTGACTCTTCGCTCCTTCACTCCGCTGTCTCTTTGCTCCTTCGCTCCGTGTGTCTCTTTGGTCCTTCACTCCACTGTCTCTTCGCTCCTTCACTCGGCTCTCTCTTCGCTCCTTCACTCCGCTGTCTCTTTGCTCCTTCACTCCGCTGTCTCTTCGCTCCTTCACCCCGCTGTCTCTTCGCTCCTTCACTCCGCTGTCTCTTCGTTCCTTCGCTCCTCTGTCTCTTCGCTCCTTCGCTCCGCTGTCTCTTCGCTCATTCAGTCCGTGTGTCTCATCGCTCCTTCACTCCGCTGTCTCTTCGCTCCCTCACTCCGTGTGTCTCTTTGCTCCTTCACTCCGCTGTCTCTTCGCTCCTTCACTCCGCTGTCTCTTCGCTCCTTCACTCCACTGTCTCTTCGCTCCTTCGCTCCGCTGTCTCTTCGCTCCTTTGCTCCGTGTGTCTCTTCGCTCCTTCACTCCGCTGTCTCTTCGCTCCGTGTGTCTCTTCGCTCCTTTGCACCGCTGTCTCTTCGCTCCCTTACTCCGTGTGTCTCTTCGCTCCTTCATTCCGCTGTCTCTTCGCTCGTTCGCTCCGCTGTCTCTTCGCTCCCTCACTCCGTGTGTCTCTTCGCTCCTTCGTTTCGCTGACTCTTCAATCCATCGCTCCACAGTCTCTTCGCTCCCTCACTCCGCGTGTCTCTTTGCTCCTTCGCTCTGCTGTCTCTTCGCTCCTTCACTCCGCTGTCTCTTCGCTCCTTCGCTCCGCTGTCTCTTCGCTCCCTCACTCCGTGTGTCTCTTCGCTCCTTCGCTCCGCAGACTCTTCGCTCCTTCGCTCCGCTGTCTCTTCGCTCCTTCGTTCCGCTGTCTCTTCGCTCCTTCACTCCGCTGACTCTTCGCTCCCTCACTCAGTGTGTCTCTTCGCTCCTTCACTCCGCTGTCTGTTCGCTCCTTCGCTCCGCTGTCTCTTCGCTCCCTCACTCCGTGTGTCTCTTCGCTCCTTCGCTCCGCTGACTCTTCGCTCCTTCACTCCGCTGTCTCTTCGCTCCCTCACTACTCGTGTGTCTTTGCTCCTTCGCTCCGCTGTCTCTTCGCTCCTTCACTACGCTGTCTCTTCGCTCCTTCGCTCCGCTGTCTCTTCGCTCCCTCTCTCCGTGTGTCTCTTCGCTCCTTCGCTCCGCAGACTCTTCGCTCCGCTGTCTCTTCGCTCCCTCACTCCGCTGTCTCTTCGCTCCTTTACTTTGCGTGTCTCTTCATTCCTTCGCTCCCCTGACTCTTTGCTCCTTCACTCCACTGTCTCTTCGCTCCTTCACTCCGCTGTCTCTTCGCTCCTTCACTCGGCTGTCTCTTCGCTCCTTCACTCCGCTGTCTCTTCGCTCCTTCGCTCCGCTGTCTCTTCGCTCCTTCGCTCCGCTGTCTCTTCGGTCCTTCGCTCCGCGTGTCTCTTCGCTCCTTCGCTCCGCTGTCTTTTCGCTCCCTAACTCCATGTGTCTCTTTGCTCCTTCACTCCGCTGTCTCTTCGGTCCTTCACTCCGCTGTCTCTTCGCTCCTTCACTCCGCTGTCTCTTCGCTCCTTCACTCCACTGTCTCTTCGCTCCTTCACTCCGCTGTCTATTCGCTCATTCGCTACGCTGTCTCTCCGCTCCTTCGCTCCGTGTGTCTCATCGCTCCTACACTCCGCAGTCTCTTCGCTCCTTCGCTCCGCGTGTCTCTTCGCTCCTTCGCTCCGCTGTCTCTTCGCTCCCTCACTCCGTGTATCTCTTCGCTCCTTCACTTCGCTGTCTCTTCGCTCCTTCGCTCTGCTGTCTCTTCGCTCCCTCACTCCGTGTGTCTCTTCGCTCCTTCGTTCCGCTGACTCTTCAATCCTTCGCTCCGCAGTCTCTTCGCTCCCTCACTCCGCGTGCCTCTTCGCTCCTTCACTCCGCTGTCTCTTCGCTTCTTCGCTCCGCTGTCTCTTCGCTCCCTCACTCCGTGTGTCTCTTCGCTCCTTCGCTCCGCAGACTCTTTGCTCCTTCGCTCCGCTGTCTCTTTGCTCCTTCACTCCGCTGTCTCTTTGCACCTTCACTCCGCTGTCTCCTCGGTCCTTCACTATGCTGTCTCTTCGCTCCTTCACTCCGCTGTCTCTTCGCTCCTTCACTCCGCTGTCTCTTCGCTCCCTCACTCCGCTGTCTCTTCGCTCCTTTACTTTGCGTGTCTCTTCATTCCTTCGCTCCGCTGACTCTTCGCTCCTTCACTCCGCTGTCTCAACGCTCCGTGTGTCTCTTTGCTCCTTCACTCCACTGTCTCTTCGCTCCTTCACTCCGCTGTCTCTTCGCTCCTTCACTCCGCTGTCTCTTCGCTCCTTCACTCCGCTGTCTCTTCGCTCCTTCGCTCCGCTGTCTCTTCGCTCCTTCGCTCCGCTGTCTCTTCGGTCCTTCGCTCCACGTGTCTCTTCGCTCCTTCGCTCCGCTGTCTCTTCGCTCCCTAACTCCATGTGTCTCTTTGCTCCTTCACTCCGCTGTCTCTTCGGTCCTTCACTCCGCTGTCTCTTCGCTCCTTCACTCCGCTGTCTCTTCGCTCCTTCACTCCACTGTCTCTTCGCTCCTTCACTCCGCTGTCTACTCGCTCATTCGCTACGCTGTCTCTCCGCTCCTTCGCTCCGTGTGTCTCATCGCTCCTACACTCCGCAGTCTCTTCGCTCCTTCGCTCCGCGTGTCTCTTCCCTCCTTCGCTCCGCTGTCTCTTCGCTCCCTCACTCCGTGTATCTCTTCGCTCCTTCACTTCGCTGTCTCTTCGCTCCTTCGCTCTGCTGTCTCTTCGCTCCCTCACTCCGTGTGTCTCTTCGCTCCTTCGTTCCGCTGACTCTTCAATCCTTCGCTCCGCAGTCTCTTCGCTCCCTCACTCCGCGTGTCTCTTCGCTCCTTCACTCCGCTGTCTCTTCGCTTCTTCGCTCCGCTGTCTCTTCGCTCCCTCACTCCGTGTGTCTCTTCGCTCCTTCGCTCCGCAGACTCTTTGCTCCTTCGCTCCGCTGTCTCTTTGCTCCTTCACTCCGCTGTCTCTTTGCACCTTCACTCCGCTGTCTCCTCGGTCCTTCACTATGCTGTCTCTTCGCTCCTTCACTCCGCTGTCTCTTCGCTCCTTCACTTCGCTGTCTCTTCGCTCCTTCGCTCCGCTGTCTCTTGGCTCCTTCAGTCCGTGTGTCTCTTCGCTCCTTCACTCCGCTGTCTCTTTGCTCCTTCACTCCGCTGTCTCTTCGCTCCTTCGCTCCGTGTGTCTCTTCGCTCCTTCGCTCCGCGTGTCTCTTCGCTCCTTAGCTCCGTGTGTCTCTTCGCTCCTTCACTCAGCTGACTCTTCGCTCCTTCACTCCGCTGTCACTTCGCTCCTTCACTCTGCTGTCTCTTCGTTCCTTCGCTCCGCGTGTCTCTTCGCCCCATCGCTCCGTGTGTCTCTTCGCTCCTTCGCTCCGTGTGTCTCTTTGCTCCTTCACTCCGTGTGTCTCTTCGCTCCTTCGCTCCGCTGACTCTTCGCTCCTTCACTCCGCTGTCTCTTCGCTCCTTCACTCCGCTGACTCTTCGTTCCTTCATTTCGCTGTCTCTTCGCTCCTTCACTCCGCTGTCTCTTCGCTCCTTCGCTCCGTGTGACTCTTCGCTCCATCACTCCGCTGTCTCTTCGCTCCTTCACACCGCTATCTCTTCGCACCTTCGCTCCGCGTGTCTCTTCGCTCCTTCGCTCCACTGTCTCTTCGCTCCCTCACTCCGTGTGTCTCTTCGCTCCTTCATTCCGCTGTCTCTTCGCTCCTTCGCTCCGCTGTCTCTTCGGTCCTTCGCTCCGCGTGTCTCTTCGCTCCTTCGCTCCGCTGTCTCTTCGCTCCTTCGCTCCGTGTGTCTCTTTGCTACTTCACTCCGTGTGTCTCTTCGCTCCTTCGCTCCGCTGACTCTTCGCTCCTTCGCTCCGCTGTCTCTTCGCTCCTTCACTCCGCTGACTCTTCGTTCCTTCATTCCGCTGTCTCTTCGCTCCTTCACTCCGCTGTCTCTTCGCTCCTTCGCTCTGTGTGTCTCTTCGCTCCTTCACTCCGCTGTCTCTTCGCTCCTTCGCTCCGTGTGTCTCTTCGCTCCATCACTCCGCTGTCTCTTCGCTCCTTCACTCCGCTATCTCTTCACACCTTCGCTCCGCGTGTCTCTTCGCTCCTTCTCTCCGCTGTCTCTTCGCTCCCTCACTCCATTTGTCTCTTCGCTCCTTCACGCCGCTGACTCTTCATTCCTTCATTCCGCTGTCTCTTCGCTCCTTCACTCCGCTGTCTCTTCACTCCTTCACTCCGTGTGTCTCTTCGCTCCTTCACTCCGCTGTCTATTCGCTCATTCGCTCCGTGTGTCTCTTCGCTCCATCACTCCGCTATCTCTTCGCACCTTCGCTCCGCGTGTCTCTTCGCTCCTTCACTCCGCTGTCTCATCGCTCCCTCACTCCGTGTGTCTCTTCGCTCCTTTACTCCGCAGTCTGTTCGCTCCTTCGCTCCGCTGTCTCTGCGCTCCATCACTCTGTGTGTCTATTCGCTCCTTCGCTCCGCTGACTCTTCGCTCCTTCACTCCGCTGTCTCTTCGCACCCTCACTCCGCGTGTGCCTTTACTCCTTCACTCCGCTGTCTCTTCGCTCCTTCACTACGCTGTTTCTTCACTCCTTCGCTCCGCTGTCTCTTCGCTACCTCACTCCGTGTGTCTCTTCGCTCCTTCGCTCCGCAGACTCTTCGCTCCTTCGCTCCGCTGTCTCTTCGCTCCCTCACTCCGCTGTCTGTTCGCTCCTTTACTTTGCGTGTCTCTTCATTCCTTCGCTCCGCTGACTCTTCGCTCCTTCACTCCGCTGTCTCTTCGCTCCTTCACTCCGCTGTCTCTTCGCTCCGCGTGTCTCTTCGCTCCTTTGCTCCGCTGTCTCTTTGCTCCCTTACTCCGTGTGTCTCTTCGCTCCTTCACTCCGCTGTCTCTTCGCTCCTACGCTCCGCTGTCTCTTCGCTCCCTCACTCCGTGTGTCTCTTCGCTCCTTCGTTCCGCTGACTCTTCAATCCATCGCTCCACAGTCTCTTCGCTCCCTCACTCCGCTATCTCTTCGCACCTTCGCTCCGCGTGTCTCTTCGCTCCTTCACTCCGCTGTCTCATCGCTCCCTCACTCCGTGTGTCTCTTCGCTCCTTCACTCCGCAGTCTGTTCGCCCCTTCGCTCCGCTGTCTCTGCGCTCCATCACTCTGTGTGTCTATTCGCTCCTTCGCTCCGCTGACTCTTCGCTCCTTCACTCCGCTGTCTCTTCGCACCCTCACTCCGCGTGTGTCTTTACTCCTTCACTCCGCTGTCTCTTCGCTCCATCACTACGCTGTTTCTTCGCTCCTTCGCTCCGCTGTCTCTTCGCTACCTCACTCCGTGTGTCTCTTCGCTCCTTCGCTCCGCAGACTCTTCATTCCTTCGCTCCGCTGACTCTTCGCTCCTTCACTCCGCTGTCTCTTCGCTCCTTCACTCCGCTGTCTCTTCGCTCCGCGTGTCTCTTCGCTCCTTTGCTCCGCTGTCTCTTTGCTCCCTTACTCCGTGTGTCTCTTCGCTCCTTCACTCCGCTGTCTCTTCGCTCCTACGCTCCGCTGTCTCTTCGCTCCCTCACTCCGTGTGTCTCTTCGCTCCTTCGTTCCGCTGACTCTTCAATCCATCGCTCCACAGTCTCTTCGCTCCCTCACTCCGCGTGTCTCTTCGCTCCTTCGCTCCGCTGTCTCTTCACTCCTTCACTCCGCTGTCTCTTCGCTCCTTCACTCCGCTATCTCTTCGCACCTTCGCTCCGCGTGTCTCTTCGCTCCTTCGCTCCGCTGTCTCTTCGCTCCCTCACTCCGTGTGTCTCTTCGCTCCTTCACTCCGCTGTCTGTTCACTCCTTCGCTCCGCTGTCTCTGCGCTCCATCACTCCGTGTGTCTCTTCGCTCCTTCGCTCCGCTGACTCTTCGCTCCTTCACTCCGCTGTCTCTTCGCACCCTCACTCCGCGTGTGTCTTTGCTCCTTCACTCCGCTGTCTCTTCGCTCCTTCACTAAGCTGTCTCTTCGCTCCTTCGCTCCGCTGTCTCTTCGCTACCTCACTCCGTGTGTCTCTTTGCTCCTTCGCTCCGCAGACTCTTCGCTCCTTCGCTCCGCTGTCTCTTCGCTCCCTCACTCCGCTGTCTGTTCGCTCCTTTACTTTGCGTGTCTCTTCATTCCTTCGCTCCGCTGACTCTTCGCTCCTTCACTCCGCTGTCTCTTTGCTCCTTCGCTCCGTGTGTCTCTTTGCTCCTTCACTCCACTGTCTCTTCGCTCCTTCACTCGGCTCTCTCTTCGCTCCTTCACTCCGCTGTCTCTTTGCTCCTTCACTCCGCTGTCTCTTCGCTCCTTCACCCCGCTGTCTCTTCGCTCCTTCACTCCGCTGTCTCTTCGTTCCTTCGCTCCTCTGTCTCTTCGCTCCTTCGCTCCGCTGTCTCTTCGCTCATTCAGTCCGTGTGTCTCTTCGCTCCTTCACTCCGCTGTCTCTTCGCTCCCTCACTCCGTGTGTCTCTTTGCTCCTTCACTCCGCTGTCTCTTCGCTCCTTCACTCCGCTGTCTCTTCGCTCCTTCACTCCACTGTCTCTTCGCTCATTCACTCCGCTGTCTCTTCGCTCCGTGTGTCTCTTTGCTCCTTTGCACCGCTGTTTCTTCGCTCCCTTACTCCGTGTGTCTCTTCGCTCCTTCATTCCGCTGTCTCTTCGCTCGTTCGCTCCGCTGTCTCTTTGCTCCCTCACTCCGTGTGTCTCTTCGCTCCTTCGTTTCGCTGACTCTTCAATCCATCGCTCCACAGTCTCTTCGCTCCCTCACTCCGCGTGTCTCTTTGCTCCTTCGCTCCGCTGTCTCTTCGCTCCTTCACTCCGCTGTCTCTTCGCTCCTTCGCTCCGCTGTCTCTTCGCTCCCTCACTCCGTGTGTCTCTTCGCTCCTTCGCTCCGCAGACTCTTCGCTCCTTCGCTCCGCTGTCTCTTCGCTCTCTCGCTCCGCTGTCTTTTCGCTCCTTTACTCTGCATGTCGCTTCGTTCCTTCGCTCCGCTGACTCTTCGCTCCTACACTCCGCTGTCTCTTCGCTACTTCGCTCCGTGTGCCTCTTCGCTCCATCACTCCGCTGTCTCTTCCCTCCTTCACTCCGCTATCTCTTCGCACCTTCGCTCCGCGTGTCTCTTCGCTCCTTCGCTCCGCTGTCTCTTCGCTCCCTCACTCCGTGTGTCTCTTCGCTCCTTCGCTCCGCTGTCTCTTCGCTCCTTCACTCCGCTGACTCTTCGCTCCCTCACTCTGTGTGTCTCTTCGCTCCTTCACTCCGCTGTCTGTTCGCTCCTTCGCTCCGCTGTCTCTTCGCTCCCTCACTCCGTGTGTCTCTTCGCTCCTTCGCTCCGCTGACTCTTCGCTCCTTCACTCCGCTGTCTCTTCGCTCCCTCACTCCGCGTGTGTCTTTGCTCCTTCGCTCCGCTGTCTCTTCGCTCCTTCACTACGCTGTCTCTTCGCTCCTTCGTTCCGCTGTCTCTTCGCTCCCTCTCTCCGTGTGTCTCTTCGCTCCTTCGCTCCGCAGACTCTTCGCTCCGCTGTCTCTTCGCTCCCTCACTCCGCTGTCTCTTCGCTCCTTTACTTTGCGTGTCTCTTCATTCCTTCGCTCCCCTGACTCTTTGCTCCTTCACTCCACTGTCTCTTCGCTCCTTCACTCCGCTGTCTCTTCGCTCCTTCACTCGGCTGTCTCTTCGCTCCTTCACTCCGCTGTCTCTTCGCTCCTTCGCTCCGCTGTCTCTTCGCTCCTTCGCTCCGCTGTCTCTTCGGTCCTTCGCTCCGCGTGTCTCTTCGCTCCTTCGCTCCGCTGTCTCTTCGCTCCCTAACTCCATGTGTCTCTTAGCTCCTTCACTCCGCTGTCTCTTCGGTCCTTCACTCCGCTGTCTCTTCGCTCCTTCACTCCGCTGTCTATTCGCTCCTTCACTCCACTGACTCTTCGCTCCTTCACTCCGCTGTCTATTCGCTCATTCGCTACGCTGTCTCTCCGCTCCTTCGCTCCGTGTGTCTCATCGCTCCTACACTCCGCAGTCTCTTCGCTCCTTCGCTCCGCGTGTCTCTTCGCTCCTTCGCTCCGCTGTCTCTTCGCTCCCTCACTCCGTGTATCTCTTCGCTCCTTCACTTCGCTGTCTCTTCGCTCCTTCGCTCTGCTGTCTCTTCGCTCCCTCACTCCGTGTGTCTCTTCGCTCCTTCGTTCCGCTGACTCTTCAATCCTTCGCTCCGCAGTCTCTTCGCTCCCTCACTCCGCGTGTCTCTTCGCTCCTTCACTCCGCTGTCTCTTCGCTTCTTCGCTCCGCTGTCTCTTCGCTCCCTCACTCCGTGTGTCTCTTCGCTCCTTCGCTCCGCAGACTCTTTACTCCTTCGCTCCGCTGTCTCTTTGCTCCTTCACTCCGCTGTCTCTTTGCACCTTCACTCCGCTGTCTCCTCGGTCCTTCACTATGCTGTCTCTTCGCTCCTTCACTCCGCTGTCTCTTCGCTCCTTCACTCCGCTGTCTCTTCGCTCCCTCACTCCGCTGTCTCTTCGCTCCTTTACTTTGCGTGTCTCTGCATTCCTTCGCTCCGCTGACTCTTCGCTCCTTCACTCCGCTGTCTCTTCGCTCCGTGTGTCTCTTTGCTCCTTCACTCCACTGTCTCTTCGCTCCTTCACTCCGCTGTCTCTTCGCTCCTTCACTCCGCTGTCTCTTCGCTCCTTCACTCCGCTGTCTCTTCGCTCCTTCGCTCCGCTGTCTCTTCGCTCCTTCGCTCCGCTGTCTCTTCGGTCCTTCGCTCCCTAACTCCATGTGTCTCTTTGCACCTTCACTCCGCTGTCTCTTCGGTCCTTCACTCCGCTGTCTCTTCGCTCCTTCACTCCGCTGTCTCTTCGCTCCTTCACTCCACTGTCTCTTCGCTCCTTCACTCCGCTGTCTATTCGCTCATTCGCTACGCTGTCTCTCCGCTCCTTCGCTCCGTGTGTCTCATCGCTCCTACACTCCGCAGTCTCTTCGCTCCTTCGCTCCGCGTGTCTCTTCGCTCCTTCGCTCCGCTGTCTCTTCGCTCCCTCACTCCGTGTATCTCTTCGCTCCTTCACTTCGCTGTCTCTTCGCTCCTTCGCTCTGCTGTCTCTTCGCTCCCTCACTCCGTGTGTCTCTTCGCTCCTTCGTTCCGCTGACTCTTCAATCCTTCGCTCCGCAGTCTCTTCGCTCCCTCACTTCGCGTGTCTCTTCGCTCCTTCACTCCGCTGTCTCTTCGCTTCTTCGCTCCGCTGTCTTTTCGCTCCCTCACTACGTGTGTCTCTTTGCTCCTTCGCTCCGCAGACTCTTTGCTCCTTCGCTCCGCTGTCTCTTTGCTCCTTCACTCCGCTGTCTCTTTGCACCTTCACTCCGCTGTCTCCTCGGTCCTTCACTATGCTGTCTCTTCGCTCCTTCACTCCGCTGTCTCTTCGCTCCTTCACTTCGCTGTCTCTTCGCTCCTTCGCTCCGCTGTCTCTTGGCTCCTTCAGTCCGTGTGTCTCTTCGCTCCTTCACTCCGCTGTCTCTTTGCTCCTTCACTCCGCTGTCTCTTCGCTCCTTCGCTCCGTGTGTCTCTTCGCTCCATCGCTCCGCGTGTCTCTTCGCTCCTTCGCTCCGTGTGTCTCTTCACTCCTTCACTCAGCTGACTCTTCGCTCCTTCACTCCGCTGTCACTTCGCTCCTTCACTCTGCTGTCTCTTCGCTCCTTCGCTCCGTGTGTCTCTTTGCTCCTTCACTCCGTGTGTCTCTTCGCTCCTTCGCTCCGCTGACTCTTCGCTCCTTCACTCCGCTGTCTCTTCGCTCCTTCACTCCGCTGACTCTTCGTTCCTTCATTTCACTGTCTCTTCGCTCCTTCACTCCGCTGTCTCTTCGCTCCTTCGCTCCGTGTGTCTCTTCGCTCCATCACTCCGCTGTCTCTTCGCTCCTTCACACCGCTATCTCTTCGCACCTTCGCTCCGCGTGTCTCTTCGCTCCTTCGCTCCACTGTCTCTTCGCTCCCTCACTCCGTGTGTCTCTTCGCTCCTTCATTCCGCTGCCTCTTCGCTCCTTCAATCCGCTGTCTCTTCGCTCCTTCACTCCGTGTGTCTCTTCGCTCCTTCACTCCGCTGTCTCTTCGCTCCTTCGCTCCGCGTGTCTCTTCGCTCCATCACTCCGCTGTCTCTTCGCTCCTTCACTCCGCTATCTCTTCGCACCTTCGCTCCGCGTGTCTCTTCGCTCCTTCGCTCCGCTGTCTCTTCGCTCCCTCACTCCGTGTGTCTCTTCGCTCCTTCACTCCGCTGTCACTTCGCTCCTTCGCTCCGCTGTCTCTTCGCTCCCTCACTCCGTGTGTCTCTTCGCTCCTTCGCTCCGCTGACTCTTCGCTCCCTCACTCCGCGTGTGTCTTTGCTCCATCGCTCTGCTCTCTCATCGCTCCCTCACTCCGTGTGTCTCCTCGCTCCTTCATTCCGTTGTCTCTTCGCTCCTTCGCTCCGCTGTCTCTTCGCTCCTTCACTCCGCTATCTCTTCGCACCTTCGCTCCGCGTGTCTCTTCGCTCCTTCGCTCCGCTGTCTCTTCGCTCCCTCACTCGTGTTTCTCTTCGCTCCTTCACTCCGCTGTCTCTTCGCTCCTTCGCTCCGCTGTCTCTTCGCTCCCTCACTCCGTGTGTCTCTTCGCTCCTTCACTCCGCTGTCTCTTCGCTCCCTCACTCCGCGTGTGTCTTTGCTCCTTCGCTCCGCTGTCTCTTCGCTCCTTCCCTCCGCTGTCTCTTCGCTCCTTCGCTCCGCAGACTCTTCGCTCCTTCGCTCCGCTGTCTCTTCGCTCCCTCACTCCGCTATCTCTTCGCTCCTTCATTTTGCGTGTCTCTTCGTTCCTTCGCTCCGCTGACTCTTCGCTCCTTCACTCCGCTGTCTCTTCGTTCCTTCGCTCCGTGTGTCTCTTTGCTCCTTCACTCCGCTTCCTCTTCGCTCCTTCACTTCGCTGTCTCTTCGCTCCTTCACACCGTTGTCTCTTCGCTCCTTCACTCCTCAGTCTCTTCGCTCCTTCGCTCCGCTGTCTCTTCGCTCCTTCGCTCCGCTGTCTCTTCGCTCCTTCATCCGTGTGTCTCTTCGCTCCTTCACTCCGCTGTCTCTTCGCTCCTTCAATCCGCTGTCTCTTCGCTCCGTGTGTCTCTTCGCTCCATCACTCCGCTGTCTCTTTGCTCCTTCACTCCGCTGTCTCTTCGCTCCGCGTGTCTTTTCGCTCCTTCGCTCCGTGTGTCTCTTCGCTCCTTCACTCCACTGACTCTTCGCTCCTTCACTCCGCTGTCACTTCGCTCCTTCATTCCACTGTCTCTTCGTTCCTTCACTCCGCGTGTCTCTTCGCTCCTTCGCTCCGTGTGTCTCTTCGCTCCTTCGCTCCGTGTGTCTCCTTGCTCCTTCACTCCGCTGTCTTTTCGCTCCTTTACTCTGCGTGTCTCTTCGTTCCTTCGCTCCGCTGACTCTTCGCTCCTTCACTCCGCTGTCTCTTCGCTACTTCGCTCCGTGTGTCTCTTCGCTCCATCACTCCGCTGTCTCTTTGCTCCTTCACTCCGCTGTCTCTTCGCTCCTTCACTCCGCTGACTCCGCGCTCCTTCACTCTGATGTCTCTTCGCTCCTTCACTCCGCTGTCTCTTCGCTCCTTCACTTCGCTGTCTCTTCGCTCCTTCGCTCCGCTGTCTCTTCGCTCCTTCAGTCCGTGTGTCTCTTCGCTCATTCACTCCGCTGTCTCTTTGCTCCTTCACTCCGCTGTCTCTTCGCTCCTTCGCTCCGCGTGTCTCTTCGCTCCTTCACTCTGCTGTCTCTTCGCTCCTTCACTCCGCTGTCTCTTCGCTCCTTCACTTCGCTGTCTCTTCGCTCCTTCGCTCCGCTGTCTCTTCGCTCCTTCGCTCCGTGTGTCTCCTTGCTCCTTCACTCCGCTGTCTTTTCGCTCCTTTACTCTGCGTGTCTCTTCGTTCCTTCGCTCCGCTGACTCTTCGCTCCTTCACTCCGCTGTCTCTTCGCTCCTTCGCTCCGCTGTCTCTTCGCTCCTTCAGTCCGTGTGTCTCTTCGCTCATTCACTCCGCTGTCTCTTTGCTCCTTCACTCCGCTGTCTCTTCGCTCCTTCGCTCCGCGTGTTTCTTCGCTCCTTCACTCTGCTGTCTCTTCGCTCCTTCACTCCGCTGTCTCTTCGCTCCTTCACTTCGCTGTCTCTTCGCTCCTTCGCTCCGCTGTCTCTTCGCTCCTTCGCTCCGTGTGTCTCCTTGCTCCTTCACTCCGCTGTCTTTTCGCTCCTTTACTCTGCGTGTCTCTTCGTTCCTTCGCTCCGCTGACTCTTCGCTCCTTCACTCCGCTGTCTCTTCGCTACTTCGCTCCGTGTGTCTCTTCGCTCCATCACTCCGCTGTCTCTTTGCTCCTTCACTCCGCTGTCTCTTCGCTCCTTCACTCCGCTGTCTCCGCGCTCCTTCACTCTGCTGTCTCTTCGCTCCTTCACTCCGCTGTCTCTTCGCTCCTTCACTTCGCTGTCTCTTCGCTCCTTCGCTCCGCTGTCTCTTCGCTCCTTCAGTCCGTGTGTCTCTTCGCTCATTCACTCTGCTGTCTCTTCGCTCCTTCACTCCGCTGTCTCTTCGCTCCTTCACTTCGCTGTCTCTTCGCTCCTTCGCTCCGCTGTCTCTTCGCTCCTTCAGTCCGTGTGTCTCTTCGCTCATTCACTCCGCTGTCTCTTTGCTCCTTCACTCTGCTGTCTCTTCGCTCCTTCGCTCCGCGTGTCTCTTCGCTCCATCGCTCCGTGTGTCTCTTCGCTCCTTCGCTCCGTGTGTCTCTTTGCTCCTTCACTCCGTGTGTCTCTTCGCTCCTTCGTTCCGCTGACTCTTCGCTCCTTCGCTCCGCTGTCTCTTCGCTCCTTCACTCCGCTATCTCTTCGCACCTTCTCTCCGCGTGTCTCTTCGCTCCGCTGTCTCTTCGCTCCCTCACTCCGTGTGTCTCTTCGCTCCTTCATTCCGCTGTCTCTTCGCTCCTTCACTCCGCTGTCTCTTCGCTCCTTCACTCAGTGTGTCTCTTCGCTCCTTCACTCCGCTGTCTCTTCGCTATTTCGCTCCGTGTGTCTCTTCGTTCCTTCACTCCGCTGACTCTTCGCTCCTTCGCTCCGCTGTCTCTTCACTCCTTCGCTCCACTGTCTCTTTGCTCAATCACTCCGCTGTCTCTCCGTTCCTTCGCTCCGCTGTCTCTTCACTCATTCGCTCCACTGTCTATTCGCTCCTTCACTCCGCTGACTCTTCGCTCCTTCACTCCGCTGTCACTTCGCTCCTTCACTCCGCTGTCTCTTCGTTTCTTCGCTCCGCGTGTCTCTTCGTTCCATCGCTCCGTGTGTCTCTTTGCTCCTTCGCTCCGTGTGTCTATCTGCTCCTTCACTCCGTGTGTCTCTTCGCTCCTTCGTTTTGCTGACTCTTCGCTCCTTCGCTCCGCTGTCTCTTCGCTCCTTCGCTCCGCTGACTCTTCGTTCCTTCATTCCGCTGTCTCTTCGCTCCTTCACTCCGCTATCTCTTCGCTCTTTCGCTCCGTGTGTCTCTTCGCTCCTTCACTCCGCTGTCTCTTCGCTCCTTCACTCCGTGTGTCTCTTCGCTCCATCACTCCGCTGTCTCTTCGCTCCTTCACTCCGCTATCTCTTCGCACCTTCTCTCCGTGTGTCTCTTCGCTCCTTCGCTCCGCTGTCTCTTCGCACCCTCACTCCGTGTGTCTCTTCGCTCCTTCATTCCGCTGTCTCTTCACTCCCTCACTCCGTGTGTCTCTTCGCTCCTTCACTCCGCTGTCTCTTCGCTCCCTCACTCCGCGTGTGTCTTTGCTCCTTCGCTCCGCTGTCTCTTCCCTTCACTCCGCTGTCTCTTTGCTCCTTCGCTCCGCTGTCTCTTTGCTCCCTCACTCCGTGTGTCTCTTCGCTCCTTCGCTCCGCAGACTCCTCGCTCCTTCGCTCCGCTGTCTCTTCGCTCCCTCACTCCGCTGTCTCTTCGCTCCTTTATTTTGCGTGTCTCTTCGTTCCTTCGCTACGCTGACTCTTCGCTCCTTCACTCCGCTGTCTCTTCGCTCCTTCGCTCCGTGTGTCTCTTTCCTACTTCACTCCGCTTTCTCTTCGCTCCTTCACTTCGCTGTCTCTTCGCTCCTTCACTCCGTTGTCTCTTCGCTCCTTCACTCCGCAGTCTCTTCGCTCCTTCGCTCCGCTGTCTCTTCGCTCCTTCATCCGTGTGTCTCTTCGCTCCTTCACTCCGCTGTCTCTTCGCTCCTTCAATCCGCTGTCTCTTCGCTCCGTGTGTCTCTTCGCTCCATCACTCCGCTGTCTCTTTGCTCCTTCACTCCGCTGTCTCTTCGCTCCGCGTGTCTCTTCGCTCCTTCGCTCCGTGTGTCTCTTCGCTCCTTCACTCCGCTGACTCTTCGCTCCTTCACTCCGCTGTCACTTCGCTCCTTCACTCCACTGTCTCTTCGTTCCTTCACTCCGCGTGTCTCTTCGCTCCTTCGCTCCGTGTGTCTCTTCGCTCCTTCGCTCCGTGTGTCTCCTTGCTCCTTCACTCCGCTGTCTTTTCGCTCCTTTACTCTGCGTGTCTCTTCGTTCCTTCGCTCCGCTGACACTTCGCTCCTTCACTCCACTGTCTCTTCGCTCCTTCACTCCGCTGTCTCTTTGCTCCTTCACTCCGCTGTCTCTTCGCTCCTTCGCTCCGTGTGTCTCTTCGTTCCATCACTCCGCTGTCTCTTCGCTCCTTCGCTCCATGTGTCTCTTCGCTCCTTCACTCCGCTGTCTCTTCGCTCCTTCGCTCCGTGTCTCTCTTCGCTCCAGCACTCCGCTGTCTCTTCGCTCCTTCACTCCGCTATCTCTTCGCACCTTCTCTCCGCGTGTCTCTTCGCTCCGCTGTCTCTTCGCTCCCTCACTCCGTGTGTCTCTTCGCTCCTTCATTCCGCTGTCTCTTCGCTCCTTCACTCCGCTGTCTCTTCGCTCCTTCACTCAGTGTGTCTCTTCGCTCCTTCAATCCGCTGTCTCTTCGCTATTTCGCTCCGTGTGTCTCTTCGTTCCTTCACTCCGCTGACTCTTCGCTCCTTCGCTCCGCTGTCTCTTCACTCCTTCGCTCCACTGTCTCTTTGCTCCTTCACTCCGCTGTCTCTCCGCTCCTTCGCTCCGCTGTCTCTTCACTCATTCGCTCCACTGTCTCTTCGCTCCTTCACTCCGCTGACTCTTCGCTCCTTCACTCCGCTGTCACTTCGCTCCTTCACTCCGCTGTCTCTTCGTTTCTTCGCTCCGCGTGTCTCTTCGCTCCATCGCTCCGTGTGTCTCTTCGCTCCTTCGCTCCGTGTGTCTATTTGCTCCTTCACTCCGTGTGTCTCTTCGCTCCTTCGTTTTGCTGACTCTTCGCTCCTTCCCTCCGCTGTCTCTTCGCTCCTTCGCTCCGCTGACTCTTCGTTCCTTCATTCCGCTGTCTCTTCGCTCCTTCACTCCGCTGTCTCTTCGCTCCTTCGCTCCGTGTGTCTCTTCGCTCCTTCACTCCGCTGTCTCTTCGCTCCTTCACTCCGTGTGTCTCTTCGCTCCATCACTCCGCTGTCTCTTCGCTCCTTCACTCCGCTATCTCTTCGCACCTTCTCTCCGTGTGTCTCTTCGCTCCTTCGCTCCGCTGTCTCTTCGCACCCTCACTCCGTGTGTCTCTTCGCTCCTTCACTCCGCTGTCTCTTCGCTCCTTCGCTCCGTGTGTCTCTTTCCTACTTCACTCCGCTTTCTCTTCGCTCCTTCACTTCGCTGTCTCTTCGCTCCTTCACTCCGTTGTCTCTTCGCTCCTTCACTCCGCAGTCTCTTCGCTCCTTCGCTCCGCTGTCTCTTCGCTCCTTCATCCGTGTGTCTCTTCGCTCCTTCACTCCGCTGTCTCTTCGCTCCTTCAATCCGCTGTCTCTTCGCTCCGTGTGTCTCTTCGCTCCATCACTCCGCTGTCTCTTTGCTCCTTCACTCCGCTGTCTCTTCGCTCCGCGTGTCTCTTCGCTCCTTCGCTCCGTGTGTCTCTTCGCTCCTTCACTCCGCTGACTCTTCGCTCCTTCACTCCGCTGTCACTTCGCTCCTTCACTCCACTGTCTCTTCGTTCCTTCACTCCGCGTGTCTCTTCGCTCCTTCGCTCCGTGTGTCTCTTCGCTCCTTCGCTCCGTGTGTCTCCTTGCTCCTTCACTCCGCTGTCTTTTCGCTCCTTTACTCTGCGTGTCTCTTCGTTCCTTCGCTCCGCTGACACTTCGCTCCTTCACTCCACTGTCTCTTCGCTCCTTCACTCCGCTGTCTCTTTGCTCCTTCACTCCGCTGTCTCTTCGCTCCTTCGCTCCGTGTGTCTCTTCGTTCCATCACTCCGCTGTCTCTTCGCTCCTTCGCTCCATGTGTCTCTTCGCTCCTTCACTCCGCTGTCTCTTCGCTCCTTCGCTCCGTGTCTCTCTTCGCTCCAGCACTCCGCTGTCTCTTCGCTCCTTCACTCCGCTATCTCTTCGCACCTTCTCTCCGCGTGTCTCTTCGCTCCGCTGTCTCTTCGCTCCCTCACTCCGTGTGTCTCTTCGCTCCTTCATTCCGCTGTCTCTTCGCTCCTTCACTCCGCTGTCTCTTCGCTCCTTCACTCAGTGTGTCTCTTCGCTCCTTCAATCCGCTGTCTCTTCGCTATTTCGCTCCGTGTGTCTCTTCGTTCCTTCACTCCGCTGACTCTTCGCTCCTTCGCTCCGCTGTCTCTTCACTCCTTCGCTCCACTGTCTCTTTGCTCCTTCACTCCGCTGTCTCTCCGCTCCTTCGCTCCGCTGTCTCTTCACTCATTCGCTCCACTGTCTCTTCGCTCCTTCACTCCGCTGACTCTTCGCTCCTTCACTCCGCTGTCACTTCGCTCCTTCACTCCGCTGTCTCTTCGTTTCTTCGCTCCGCGTGTCTCTTCGCTCCATCGCTCCGTGTGTCTCTTCGCTCCTTCGCTCCGTGTGTCTATTTGCTCCTTCACTCCGTGTGTCTCTTCGCTCCTTCGTTTTGCTGACTCTTCGCTCCTTCCCTCCGCTGTCTCTTCGCTCCTTCGCTCCGCTGACTCTTCGTTCCTTCATTCCGCTGTCTCTTCGCTCCTTCACTCCGCTGTCTCTTCGCTCCTTCGCTCCGTGTGTCTCTTCGCTCCTTCACTCCGCTGTCTCTTCGCTCCTTCACTCCGTGTGTCTCTTCGCTCCATCACTCCGCTGTCTCTTCGCTCCTTCACTCCGCTATCTCTTCGCACCTTCTCTCCGTGTGTCTCTTCGCTCCTTCGCTCCGCTGTCTCTTCGCACCCTCACTCCGTGTGTCTCTTCGCTCCTTCATTCCGCTGTCTCTTCACTCCCTCACTCCGTGTGTCTCTTCGCTCCTTCACTCCGCTGTCTCTTCGCTCCCTCACTCCGCGTGTGTCTTTGCTCCTTCGCTCCGCTGTCTCTTCGCTCCTTCACTCCGCTGTCTCTTCGCTCCTTCGCTCCGCTGTCTCTTCGCTCCTTTATTTTGCGTGTCTCTTCGTTCCTTCGCTACGCTGACTCTTCGCTCCTTCACTCCGCTGTCTCTTCGCTCCTTCGCTCCGTGTGTCTCTTTCCTCCTTCACTCCGCTTTCTCTTCGCTCCTTCACTTCGCTGTCTCTTCGCTCCTTCACTCCGTTGTCTCTTCGCTCCTTCACTCCGCAGTCTCTTCGCTCCTTCACTCCGCTGTCTCTTCGCTCCTTCATCCGTGTGTCTCTTCGCTCCTTCACTCCGCTGTCTCTTCGCTCCTTCACTCCGCTGTCTCTTCGCTCCTTCACTCCGCTATCTCTTCGCACCTTCTCTCCGCGTGTCTCTTCGCTCCGCTGTCTCTTCGCTCCCTCACTCCGTGTGTCTCTTCGCTCCTTCATTCCGCTGTCTCTTCGCTCCTTCACTCCGCTGTCTCTTCGCTCCTTCACTCAGTGTGTCTCTTCGCTCCTTCACTCCGCTGTCTCTTCGCTATTTCGCTCCGTGTGTCTCTTCGTTCCTTCACTCCGCTGACTCTTCGCTCCTTCGCTCCGCTGTCTCTTCACTCCTTCGCTCCACTGTCTCTTTGCTCCTTCACTCCGCTGTCTCTCCGCTCCTTCGCTCCGCTGTCTCTTCACTCATTCGCTCCACCGTCTCTTCGCTCCTTCACTCCGCTGACTCTTCGCTCCTTCACTCCGCTGTCACTTCGCTCCTTCACTCCGCTGTCTCTTCGTTTCTTCGCTCCGCGTGTCTCTTCGCTCCATCGCTCCGTGTGTCTCTTCGCTCCTTCGCTCCGTGTGTCTATTTGCTCCTTCACTCCGTGTGTCTCTTCGCTCCTTCGTTTTGCTGACTCTTCGCTCCTTCGCTCCGCTGTCTCTTCGCTCCTTCGCTCCGCTGACTCTTCGTTCCTTCATTCCGCTGTCTCTTCGCTCCTTCACTCCGCTGTCTCTTCGCTCCTTCGCTCCGTGTGTCTCTTCGCTCCTTCACTCCGCTGTCTCTTCGCTCCTTCACTCCGTGTGTCTCTTCGCTCCATCACTCCGCTGTCTCTTCGCTCCTTCACTCCGCTATCTCTTCGCACCTTCTCTCCGTGTGTCTCTTCGCTCCTTCGCTCCGCTGTCTCTTCGCACCCTCACTCCGTGTGTCTCTTCGCTCCTTCATTCCGCTGTCTCTTCACTCCCTCACTCCGTGTGTCTCTTCGCTCCTTCACTCCGCTGTCTCTTCGCTCCCTCACTCCGCGTGTGTCTTTGCTCCTTCGCTCCGCTGTCTCTTCGCTCCTTCACTCCGCTGTCTCTTCGCTCCTTCGCTCCGCTGTCTCTTCGCTCCTTCGCTCCGTGTGTCTCTTCGTTCCATCACTCCGCTGTCTCTTCGCTCCTTCGCTCCATGTGTCTCTTCGCTCCTTCACTCCGCTGTCTCTTCGCTCCTTCGCTCCGTGTCTCTCTTCGCTCCATCACTCCGCTGTCTCTTCGCTCCTTCACTCCGCTATCTCTTCGCACCTTCTCTCCGCGTGTCTCTTCGCTCCGCTGTCTCTTCGCTCCCTCACTCCGTGTGTCCCTTCGCTCCTTCATTCCGCTGTCTCTTCGCTCCTTCACTCCGCTGTCTCTTCGCTCCTTCACTCAGTGTGTCTCTTCGCTCCTTCACTCCGCTGTCTCTTCGCTATTTCGCTCCGTGTGTCTCTTCGTTCCTTCACTCCGCTGACTCTTCGCTCCTTCGCTCCGCTGTCTCTTCACTCCTTCGCTCCACTGTCTCTTTGCTCCTTCACTCCGCTGTCTCTCCGCTCCTTCGCTCCGCTGTCTCTTCACTCATTCGCTCCACTGTCTCTTCGCTCCTTCACTCCGCTGACTCTTCGCTCCTTCACTCCGCTGTCACTTCGCTCCTTCACTCCGCTGTCTCTTCGTTTCTTCGCTCCGCGTGTCTCTTCGCTCCATCGCTCCGTGTGTCTCTTCGCTCCTTCGCTCCGTGTGTCTATTTGCTCCTTCACTCCGTGTGTCTCTTCGCTCCTTCGTTTTGCTGACTCTTCGCTCCTTCGCTCCGCTGTCTCTTCGCTCCTTCGCTCCGCTGACTCTTCGTTCCTTCATTCCGCTGTCTCTTCGCTCCTTCACTCCGCTGTCTCTTCGCTCCTTCGCTCCGTGTGTCTCTTCGCTCCTTCACTCCGCTGTCTCTTCGCTCCTTCGCTCCGTGTGTCTCTTCGCTCCATCACTCCGCTGTCTCTTGGCTCCTTCACTCCGCTATCTCTTTGCACCTTTTCTCCGCGTGTCTCTTCGCTCCTTCGCCCCGCTGTCTTTTCGCTCCTTTACTCTGCGTGTCTCTTCGTTCCTTCGCTCCGCTGACACTTCGCTCCTTCACTCCGCTGTCTCTTCGCTCCTTCGCTCCGCGTGTCTCTTCGCTCCTTCGCTCCGTGTGTCTCGCCGCTCCTTCACTCCGCTGACTCTTCGCTCCTTCACTCCGCTGTCACTTCGCTCCTTCACTCCGCTGTCTCTTCGTTCCTTCTCTCCGCGTGTCTCTTCGCTCCATCGCTCCGTGTGTCTCTTCGCTCGTTCGCTCCATGTGTCTCTTTGCTCCTTCACTCCGTGTGACTCTTCGCTCCTTCGTTCCGGTGACTCTTCGCTCCTTCGCTCCGCTGTCTCTTCGCTCCTTCGCTCCGCTGACTCTTCGTTCCTTCATTCCGCTGTCTCTTCGCTCCTTCACTCCGCTGTCTCTTCGCTCCTTCGCTCCGTGTGTCTCTTCGCTCCTTCACTCCGCTGTCTCTTCGCTCCTTCGCTCCGTGTGTCTCTTCGCTCCATCACTCCGCTGTCTCTTCGCTCCTTCACTCCGCTATCTCTTTGCACCTTTTCTCCGTGTGTCTCTTCGCTCCTTCATTCCGCTGTCTCTTCGCTCCTTCACTCCGCTGTCTCTTCGCTCCTTCACTCCGTGTGTCTCTTCACTCCTTCACTCCGCTGTCTCTTCGCTATTTCGCTCCGTGTGTCTCTTCGCTCCTTCACTCCACTGACTCTTCGCTCCTTCGCTCCGCTGTCTCTTCACTCCTTCGCTCCACTGTCTCTTTGCTCCTTCACTCCGCTGTCTCCTCGCTCCTTCACTCCGCTGAGTCTTCGCTCCTTCACTCCCCTGACTCTTCGCTCCTTCGCTCGAGTGTCTCTTCGCTCCTTCACTCCGCGGTCTCTTCGCTCCTTCACTCCGCTGTCTCCTCGCTCCTCCACTCCGTGTGTCTCTTCGCTCCTTCACTCCGCTGTCTCTTTGCTTCTTCGCTCCGCTGTCTCTTCGCTCCTTCGCTCCGTGTGTCTCTTCGCTCCTTCACTCCGTGTGAGTCTTCGCTCCTTCACTCCGTGTGTCTCTTCGCTCCTTCGCTCCGCTGAATCTTCACTCCTTGGCTCCGCTGTCTCCTCGCTCCTTCACTCCGCTGTCTCTTCGCTCCTTCACTCCGCTGTCTCTTCGCTCCTTCACACCGCTGTCTCTTCGCTCCTTCGCTCTATGTGACTCTACTCCTTCAGTCCGCTGTCACTTCGCTCCTTCACTCCACTGTCTCTTCGTTCCTTCACTCCGCGTGTCTCTTCTCTCCTTCGCTCCGTGTGTCTCTTCGCTCCTTCGCTCCGTGTGTCTCCTTGCTCCTTCACTCCGCTGTCTTTTCGCTCCTTTACTCTGCGTGTCTCTTCGTTCCTTTGCTCCGCTGACACTTCGCTCCTTCACTCCACTGTCTCTTCGTTCCATCACTCCGCGTGTCTCTTCGCTCCTTCGCTCCGTGTGGCTCTTCGCTCCTTCGCTCCGTGTGTCTCCTTGCTCCTTCACTCCGCTGTCTTTTCGCTCCTTTACTCTGCGTGTCTCTTCGTTCCTTCACTCTGCTGTCTCTTCGCTCCTTCACTCCGCTGTCTCTTCGCTCCTTCACTTCGCTGTCTCTTCGCTCCTTCACTCCGCTGTCTCTTCGCTCCTTCGCTCCGTGTGTCTCTTTCCTACTTCACTCCGCTTTCTCTTCGCTCCTTCACTTCGCTGTCTCTTCGCTCCTTCACTCCGTTGTCTCTTCGCTCCTTCACTCCGCAGTCTCTTCGCTCCTTCGCTCCGCTGTCTCTTCGCTCCTTCATCCGTGTGTCTCTTCGCTCCTTCACTCCGCTGTCTCTTCGCTCCTTCAATCCGCTGTCTCTTCGCTCCGTGTGTCTCTTCGCTCCATCACTCCGCTGTCTCTTTGCTCCTTCACTCCGCTGTCTCTTCGCTCCGCGTGTCTCTTCGCTCCTTCGCTCCGTGTGTCTCTTCGCTCCTTCACTCCGCTGACTCTTCGCTCCTTCACTCCGCTGTCACTTCGCTCCTTCACTCCACTGTCTCTTCGTTCCTTCACTCCGCGTGTCTCTTCGCTCCTTCGCTCCGTGTGTCTCTTCGCTCCTTCGCTCCGTGTGTCTCCTTGCTCCTTCACTCCGCTGTCTTTTCGCTCCTTTACTCTGCGTGTCTCTTCGTTCCTTCGCTCCGCTGACACTTCGCTCCTTCACTCCACTGTCTCTTCGCTCCTTCACTCCGCTGTCTCTTTGCTCCTTCACTCCGCTGTCTCTTCGCTCCTTCGCTCCGTGTGTCTCTTCGTTCCATCACTCCGCTGTCTCTTCGCTCCTTCGCTCCATGTGTCTCTTCGCTCCTTCACTCCGCTGTCTCTTCGCTCCTTCGCTCCGTGTCTCTCTTCGCTCCAGCACTCCGCTGTCTCTTCGCTCCTTCACTCCGCTATCTCTTCGCACCTTCTCTCCGCGTGTCTCTTCGCTCCGCTGTCTCTTCGCTCCCTCACTCCGTGTGTCTCTTCGCTCCTTCATTCCGCTGTCTCTTCGCTCCTTCACTCCGCTGTCTCTTCGCTCCTTCACTCAGTGTGTCTCTTCGCTCCTTCAATCCGCTGTCTCTTCGCTATTTCGCTCCGTGTGTCTCTTCGTTCCTTCACTCCGCTGACTCTTCGCTCCTTCGCTCCGCTGTCTCTTCACTCCTTCGCTCCACTGTCTCTTTGCTCCTTCACTCCGCTGTCTCTCCGCTCCTTCGCTCCGCTGTCTCTTCACTCATTCGCTCCACTGTCTCTTCGCTCCTTCACTCCGCTGACTCTTCGCTCCTTCACTCCGCTGTCACTTCGCTCCTTCACTCCGCTGTCTCTTCGTTTCTTCGCTCCGCGTGTCTCTTCGCTCCATCGCTCCGTGTGTCTCTTCGCTCCTTCGCTCCGTGTGTCTATTTGCTCCTTCACTCCGTGTGTCTCTTCGCTCCTTCGTTTTGCTGACTCTTCGCTCCTTCCCTCCGCTGTCTCTTCGCTCCTTCGCTCCGCTGACTCTTCGTTCCTTCATTCCGCTGTCTCTTCGCTCCTTCACTCCGCTGTCTCTTCGCTCCTTCGCTCCGTGTGTCTCTTCGCTCCTTCACTCCGCTGTCTCTTCGCTCCTTCACTCCGTGTGTCTCTTCGCTCCATCACTCCGCTGTCTCTTCGCTCCTTCACTCCGCTATCTCTTCGCACCTTCTCTCCGTGTGTCTCTTCGCTCCTTCGCTCCGCTGTCTCTTCGCACCCTCACTCCGTGTGTCTCTTCGCTCCTTCATTCCGCTGTCTCTTCACTCCCTCACTCCGTGTGTCTCTTCGCTCCTTCACTCCGCTGTCTCTTCGCTCCCTCACTCCGCGTGTGTCTTTGCTCCTTCGCTCTGCTGTCTCTTCGCTCCTTCACTCCGCTGTCTCTTCGCTCCTTCGCTCCGCTGTCTCTTCGCTCCTTTATTTTGCGTGTCTCTTCGTTCCTTCGCTACGCTGACTCTTCGCTCCTTCACTCCGCTGTCTCTTCGCTCCTTCGCTCCGTGTGTCTCTTTCCTCCTTCACTCCGCTTTCTCTTCGCTCCTTCACTTCGCTGTCTCTTCGCTCCTTCACTCCGTTGTCTCTTCGCTCCTTCACTCCGCAGTCTCTTCGCTCCTTCACTCCGCTGTCTCTTCGCTCCTTCATCCGTGTGTCTCTTCGCTCCTTCACTCCGCTGTCTCTTCGCTCCTTCACTCCGCTGTCTCTTCGCTCCTTCACTCCGCTATCTCTTCGCACCTTCTCTCCGCGTGTCTCTTCGCTCCGCTGTCTCTTCGCTCCCTCACTCCGTGTGTCTCTTCGCTCCTTCATTCCGCTGTCTCTTCGCTCCTTCACTCCGCTGTCTCTTCGCTCCTTCACTCAGTGTGTCTCTTCGCTCCTTCACTCCGCTGTCTCTTCGCTATTTCGCTGTGTGTATCTCTTCGTTCCTTCACTCCACTGACTCTTCGCTCCTTCGCTCCGCTGTCTCTTCACTCCTTCGCTCCACTGTCTCTTTGCTCCTTCACTCCGCTGTCTCTCCGCTCCTTCGCTCCGCTGTCTCTTCACTCATTCGCTCCACTGTCTCTTCGCTCCTTCACTCCGCTGACTCTTCGCTCCTTCACTCCGCTGTCACTTCGCTCCTTCACTCCGCTGTCTCTTCGTTTCTTCGCTCCGCGTGTCTCTTCGCTCCATCGCTCCGTGTGTCTCTTCGCTCCTTCGCTCCGTGTGTCTATTTGCTCCTTCACTCCGTGTGTCTCTTCGCTCCTTCGTTTTGCTGACTCTTCGCTCCTTCGCTCCGCTGTCTCTTCGCTCCTTCGCTCCGCTGACTCTTCGTTCCTTCATTCCGCTGTCTCTTCGCTCCTTCACTCCGCTGTCTCTTCGCTCCTTCGCTCCGTGTGTCTCTTCGCTCCTTCACTCCGCTGTCTCTTCGCTCCTTCACTCCGTGTGTCTCTTCGCTCCATCACTCCGCTGTCTCTTCGCTCCTTCACTCCGCTATCTCTTCGCACCTTCTCTCCGTGTGTCTCTTCGCTCCTTCGCTCCGCTGTCTCTTCGCACCCTCACTCCGTGTGTCTCTTCGCTCCTTCATTCCGCTGTCTCTTCACTCCCTCACTCCGTGTGTCTCTTCGCTCCTTCACTCCGCTGTCTCTTCGCTCCCTCACTCCGCGTGTGTCTTTGCTCCTTCGCTCCGCTGTCTCTTCGCTCCTTCACTCCGCTGTCTCTTCGCTCCTTCGCTCCGCTGTCTCTTCGCTCCTTCGCTCCGTGTGTCTCTTCGTTCCATCACTCCGCTGTCTCTTCGCTCCTTCGCTCCATGTGTCTCTTCGCTCCTTCACTCCGCTGTCTCTTCGCTCCTTCGCTCCGTGTCTCTCTTCGCTCCATCACTCCGCTGTCTCTTCGCTCCTTCACTCCGCTATCTCTTCGTACCTTCTCTCCGCGTGTCTCTTCGCTCCGCTGTCTCTTCGCTCCCTCACTCCGTGTGTCCCTTCGCTCCTTCATTCCGCTGTCTCTTCGCTCCTTCACTCCGCTGTCTCTTCGCTCCTTCACTCAGTGTGTCTCTTCGCTCCTTCACTCCGCTGTCTCTTCGCTATTTCGCTCCGTGTGTCTCTTCGTTCCTTCACTCCGCTGACTCTTCGCTCCTTCGCTCCGCTGTCTCTTCACTCCTTCGCTCCACTGTCTCTTTGCTCCTTCACTCCGCTGTCTCTCCGCTCCTTCGCTCCGCTGTCTCTTCACTCATTCGCTCCACTGTCTCTTCGCTCCTTCACTCCGCTGACTCTTCGCTCCTTCACTCCGCTGTCACTTCGCTCCTTCACTCCGCTGTCTCTTCGTTTCTTCGCTCCGCGTGTCTCTTCGCTCCATCGCTCCGTGTGTCTCTTCGCTCCTTCGCTCCGTGTGTCTATTTGCTCCTTCACTCCGTGTGTCTCTTCGCTCCTTCGTTTTGCTGACTCTTCGCTCCTTCGCTCCGCTGTCTCTTCGCTCCTTCACTCCGCTGACTCTTCGTTCCTTCATTCCGCTGTCTCTTCGCTCCTTCACTCCGCTGTCTCTTCGCTCCTTCGCTCCGTGTGTCTCTTCGCTCCTTCACTCCGCTGTCTCTTCGCTCCTTCGCTCCGTGTGTCTCTTCGCTCCATCACTCCGCTGTCTCTTCGCTCCTTCACTCCGCTATCTCTTTGCACCTTTTCTCCGCGTGTCTCTTCGCTCCTTCGCCCCGCTGTCTTTTCGCTCCTTTACTCTGCGTGTCTCTTCGTTCCTTCGCTCCGCTGACACTTCGCTCCTTCACTCCGCTGTCTCTTCGCTCCTTCGCTCCGCGTGTCTCTTCGCTCCTTCGCTCCGTGTGTCTCGCCGCTCCTTCACTCCGCTGACTCTTCGCTCCTTCACTCCGCTGTCACTTCGCTCCTTCACTCCGCTGTCTCTTCGTTCCTTCTCTCCGCGTGTCTCTTCGCTCCATCGCTCCGTGTGTCTCTTCGCTCGTTCGCTCCATGTGTCTCTTTGCTCCTTCACTCCGTGTGACTCTTCGCTCCTTCGTTCCGGTGACTCTTCGCTCCTTCGCTCCGCTGTCTCTTCGCTCCTTCGCTCCGCTGACTCTTCGTTCCTTCACTCCGCTGTCTCTTCGCTCCTTCGCTCCGTGTGTCTCTTCGCTCCTTCACTCCGCTGTCTCTTCGCTCCTTCGCTCCGTGTGTCTCTTCGCTCCATCACTCCGCTGTCTCTTCGCTCCTTCACTCCGCTATCTCTTTGCACCTTTTCTCCGCGTGTCTCTTCGCTCCTTCGCTCCGCTGTCTCTTCGCTCCCTCACTCCGTGTGTCTCTTCGCTCCTTCATTCCGCTGTCTCTTCGCTCCTTCACTCCGCTGTCTCTTCGCTCCTTCACTCCGTGTGTCTCTTCACTCCTTCACTCCGCTGTCTCTTCGCTATTTCGCTCCGTGTGTCTCTTCGCTCCTTCACTCCACTGACTCTTCGCTCCTTCGCTCCGCTGTCTCTTCACTCCTTCGCTCCACTGTCTCTTTGCTCCTTCACTCCGCTGTCTCCTCGCTCCTTCACTCCGCTGAGTCTTCGCTCCTTCACTCCCCTGACTCTTCGCTCCTTCGCTCGAGTGTCTCTTCGCTCCTTCACTCCGCGGTCTCTTCGCTCCTTCACTCCGCTGTCTCCTCGCTCCTCCACTCCGTGTGTCTCTTCGCTCCTTCACTCCGCTGTCTCTTTGCTTCTTCGCTCCGCTGTCTCTTCGCTCCTTCGCTCCGTGTGTCTCTTCGCTCCTTCACTCCGTGTGAGTCTTCGCTCCTTCACTCCGTGTGTCTCTTCGCTCCTTCGCTCCGCTGAATCTTCACTCCTTGGCTCCGCTGTCTCCTCGCTCCTTCACTCCGCTGTCTCTTCGCTCCTTCACTCCGCTGTCTCTTCGCTCCTTCACACCGCTGTCTCTTCGCTCCTTCGCTCTATGTGACTCTACTCCTTCAGTCCGCTGTCACTTCGCTCCTTCACTCCACTGTCTCTTCGTTCCTTCACTCCGCGTGTCTCTTCTCTCCTTCGCTCCGTGTGTCTCTTCGCTCCTTCGCTCCGTGTGTCTCCTTGCTCCTTCACTCCGCTGTCTTTTCGCTCCTTTACTCTGCGTGTCTCTTCGTTCCTTTGCTCCGCTGACACTTCGCTCCTTCACTCCACTGTCTCTTCGTTCCATCACTCCGCGTGTCTCTTCGCTCCTTCGCTCCGTGTGGCTCTTCGCTCCTTCGCTCCGTGTGTCTCCTTGCTCCTTCACTCCGCTGTCTTTTCGCTCCTTTACTCTGCGTGTCTCTTCGTTCCTTCACTCTGCTGTCTCTTCGCTCCTTCACTCCGCTGTCTCTTCGCTCCTTCACTTCGCTGTCTCTTCGCTCCTTCAGTCCGTGTGTCTCTTCGCTCCTTCACTCCGCTGTCTCTTTGCTCCTTCACTCCGCTGTCTCTTCGCTCCTTCGCTCCGCGTGTCTCTTCGCTCCTTCGCTCCGTGTTACTCGTCGCTCCTTCACTCCGCTGACTCTTCGCTCCTTCACTCCGCTGTCACTTCACTCCTTCACTCCGCTGTCTCTTCGTTCCTTCTCTCCGCGTGTCTCTTCGCTCCATCGCTCCGTGTGTCTCTTCGCTCGTTCGCTCCATGTGTCTCTTTGCTCCTTCACTCCGTGTGTCTCTTCGCTCCTTCGTTCCGCTGACTCTTCGCTCCTTCGCTCCGCTGTCTCTTCGCTCCTTCGCTCCGCTGACTCTTCGTTCCTTCATTCCGCTGTCTCTTCGCTCCTTCACTCCGCTGTCTCTTCGCTCCTTCGCTCCGTGTGTCTCTTCGCTCCTTCACTCCGCTGTCTCTTCGCTCCTTCGCTCCGTGTGTCTCTTCGCTCCATCACTCCGCTGTCTCTTCGCTCCTTCACTCCGCTATCTCTTTGCACCTTTTCTCCGCGTGTCTCTTCGCTCCTTCGCTCCGCTGTCTCTTCGCTCCCTCACTCCGTATGTCTCTTCGCTCCTTCACTCCGCTGTCTCTTCGCTCCTTCACTCCGCTGTCTCTTCGCTCCTTCACTCCGTGTGTCTCTTCGCTCCTTCACTCCACTGACTATTCGCTCCTTCGCTCCGCTGTCTCTTCACTCCTTCGCTCCACTGTCTCTTTGTTCCTTCACTCCGCTGTCTCCTCGCTCCTTCACTCCGCTGACTCTTCGCTCCTTCACTCCCCTGACTCTTCGCTCCTTCGCTCGAGTGTCTCTTCGCTCCTTCACTCCGCGGTCTCTTCGCTCCTTCACTCCGCTGTCTCCTCACTCCTCCACTCCGTGTGTCTCTTCGCTCCTTCACTCCGCTGTCTCTTTGCTTCTTCGCTCCGCTGTCTCTTCGCTCCTTCGCTCCGTGTGTCTCTTCGCTCCTTCACTCCGTGTGAGTCTTCGCTCCTTCACTCCGTGTGTCTCTTCGCTCCTTCGCTCCGCTGAATCTTCACTCCTTGGCTCCGCTGTCTCCTCGCTCCTTCACTCCGCTGTCTCTTCGCTCCTTCACTCCGCTGTCTCTTCGCTCCTTCACACCGCTGTCTCTTCGCTCCTTCGCTCTATGTGACTCTTTACTCCTTCGCTCCGCTGTCTCTTCACTCCTCCACTCCGTGTGTCTCTTCGCTCCTTCACTCCGCTGACTCTTCGCTCCTTCACTCCGCTGTCTCTTCACTCCTTCGCTCTGTGGGTGTCTCTTCGCTCCTTCACTCCGCTGTCTCTTCGCTCCTTCACTCTGCTGTCTCGTCGCTCCTTCGCTCCGCGTGTCTCTTCGCTCCTTCGCTCCGTGTGTCTCTTCGCTCCTTCACTCCGCTGTCTCTTTGCTTCTTCACTCCGCTGTCTCTTCACTCCTTCACTCCGCTGTCTCTTCGCTCCTTCGCTGCGTGTGTCTCTTCGCTCCTTCGCTCCGTGTGTCTCTTCGCTCCTTCACTCCGCTGTCTCTTCGCTCCTTCACTCTGCTGTCTCTTCGCTCCTTCACTCCGCTGTCTCTTCGCTCCTTCACTCCGCTGTCTCTTTGCTCCTTCGCTCCGCTGTCTCTTCGCTCCTGCACTCTACTGACTCTTCGCTCCTTCACTCCGTGTGTCTCTTCGCTCCTTCACTCCGCTAACTCTTCGCACCTTCGCTCCGCTGTCTCTTCACTCCTTCGCTCCACTGTCTCTTTGCTCCTTCACTCCGCTGTCTCCTCACTCCTTCGCTCCGCTGACTCTTCGCTCCTTCACTCCGCTGACTCTTCGCGCCTTCGCTCCACTGTTTCCTCGCTCCTTCGCTCTGTGTGTCTCTTCGATCCTTCACACCGCTGTCTCTTCGCTCCTTCGCTCTATGTGACTCTTTACTCCTTCGCTCCGCTGTCTCTTCACTCCTCCACTCCGTGTGTCTCTTCGCACCTTCACTCCGCTGACTCTTCGCTCCTTCACTCCGCTGTCTCTTCACTCCTTCGCTCTGTGGGTGACTCTTCGCTCCTTCACTCCGCTCTCTCTTCGCTCCTTCACTCCGCTGTCGCTTCGCTCCTTCGCTCCGCGTGTCTCTTCGCTCCTTCGCTCCGTGTATCTCTTCGCTCTTTCACTCCACTGTCTCTTCGCTTCTTCACTCCGTTATCTCTTCACTCCTTCACTCCGCTGTCTCTTCGCTCCTTCGCTCCGTGTGTCTCTTCGCTCCTTCGCTCCGTGTGTCTCTTCGCTCCTTCACTCCGCCGTCTCTTCGCTCCTTCACTCTGCTGTCTCTTCGCTCCTTCACTCCGCTGACTCTTCGCTCCTTCACTCCGCTGTCTCTTCGCTCCTTCGTTCTGCTGTCTCTTCGCTCCTTCACTCTGCTGACTCTTCGCTCCTTCACACCGTGTGTCTCTTCGCTCCTTCACTCCGCTAACACTTCGCTCCTTCGCTCCGCTGTCTCTTCACTCCTTCGCTCCACTGTCTCTTTGCTCCTTCACTCCGCTGTCTCCTCGCTCCTTCACTCCACTGACTCTTCGCTCCTTCACTCCGCTGACTCTGCGCTCCTTTGCTCCGCTGTTTCCTCGCTCCTTCGCTCTGTGTGTCTCTTCGCTCCTTCACTCCGCTGTCTCTTCGCCCCTTCGCTCCGCGTGTCTGTTCGCTCCTTCGCTCCGTGTGTCTCTTCGCTCCTTCACTCGGCTGTCTCTTCGCTCCTTCACTCCGCTGACCCTTCGCTCCTTCACTCCGCTGTCTCTTCGCTCCTTCGCTCCACGTGTCTCTTCGCTCCTTCGCCCCGTGAGACTCTTCGCTCCTTCACTCCGCTGTCTCTTCGCTCCTTCACTCCGGTGTCTCTTCGCTCTGCGTGTCTCTTTCCTTCTTCGCTCCGTGTTTCTCTTCGCTCCTTCACTCCGCTGTCTCTTCGCTTCTTCACTCCGCTGTCTCTTCGCTCCTTCACTCCGCTGTCTCTTCGCTCCTTCGCTCCTTGTGTCTCTTCGCTCCTTCACTCCGCTGACTCTTCGCCCCTTCGCTCCGCTGTCTCCTCGCTCCTTCACTCTGTGTGTCTCTTCGCTCCTTCACTCCGCTGTCTCTTCGCTCCTTCACTCCGCTGTCTCTTCGCTCCTTCACTCCGCTGTCTATTCGTTCCTTCACTCTGCTGACTCTGCGCTCCTTCACTCCGCTGTCTCTTCGCTCCATCACTCCGTGTGACTATTCGCTCCTTCGCTCCACTGAATCTTCACTCCTTCGCTCCGCTGACTCCTCGCTCCTTCACTTCGCTGTCTCTTCGCTCCTTCACTCCGCTGTCTCTTCGCTCCTTCACTCCGCTGTCTCTTCGCTCCTTCGCTCCCTGTGACTCTTTTCTCCTTCGCTCCGCTGTCTCTTCACTCCTCCACTCCGTGTGTCTCTTCGCTCCTTCACTCCGCTGACTCTTCGCTCCTTCACTCCGCTGTCTCGTCACTCCTTCGCTCTGTGTGTCTCTTCGCTCCTTCACTCCACTGTCTCTTCGCTCCTTCACTCCGCTGTCTCTTCGCTCCTTCACTCCGTGTGTCTCTTCGCTACTTCACTCCGTGTATCTCTTCGCTCCTTCGCTCCGTGTGTCTCTTCGCTCCTTCGCTCTGCTGTCTCTTCACTCCTTCGCTCCGCTGACTCTTCGCTCCTTCGCTCTGCTCTCTCTTCGCTCCTTCACTCCGCATGTCTCTTCGCTCCTTCACTCCGCTGTCTCTTCGATCCTTCACTACGCTGCCTCTTCGCTCCTTCACTCCGTGTGTCTCTTCGCTCCTTCACTCCGCTGTCTCTTCGCTCCTTCACTCCGCTGACTCTTCGCTCCTTCGCTCCGCTGTCTCTTAGCTCCTTCACTGCACTGTCTCTTCGTTCCTTCACTCCGCTGTCTCTTCACTCCTCCACTCCGTGTGTCTCTTCGCTCCTTCACTCCGCTGACTCTTCGCTCCTTCACTCCGCTGTCTCGTCACTCCTTCGCTCTGTGTGTCTCTTCGCTCCTTCACTCCACTGTCTCTTCGCTCCTTCACTCCGCTGTCTCTTCGCTCCTTCACTCCGTGTGTCTCTTCGCTCCTTCACTCCGTGTATCTCTTCGCTCCTTCGCTCCGTGTGTCTCTTCGCTCCTTCGCTCCGCTGTCTCTTCACTCCTTCGCTCCGCTGACTCTTCGCTCCTTCGCTCTGCTCTCTCTTCGCTCCTTCACTCCGCATGTCTCTTCGCTCCTTCACTCCGCTGTCTCTTCGCTCCTTCACTCCGCTGTCTCTTCGCTCCTTCACTCCGTGTGTCTCTTCGCTCCTTCACTCCGCTGTCTCTTCGCTCCTTCACTCCGCTGTCTCTTCGTTCCTTCTCTCCATGTGTCTCTTCGTTCCTTCGCTCCGCTGACTCTTCGTTCCTTCGCTCCGTGTGTCTCTTCGTTCCTTCGCTCCACTGACTCTTCATTCCTTCGCTCCGTGTGTCTCTCCGCTCCTTCGCTCCGTGTGTCTCTTCGCTCCTTCGCTCCGCTGTCTCTTCGCTCCTTCACTCCGCTGTCTCTTCGTTCCTTCACTCCGCTGACTCTTCGCTCCACTGTCTCTTCGCTCCATCACTCCGTGTGACTCTTCGCTCCTTCGCTCCGCTGAATCTTCACTCCTTCGCTCCGCTGACTCCTCGCTCCTTCACTTCGCTGTCTCTTCGCTCCTTCACTCCGCTGTCTCTTCGCTCCTTCTCTCCGCTGTCTCTTCGCTCCGCGTGTCTCTTTGCTTCTTCGCTCCATGTGTCTCTTCGCTCCGTCACTCCGCTGACTCTTCGCTCCTTCACTCCGCTGTCTCTTCACTCCTTCGCTCTGTGTGTCTCTTCGCTCCTTCACTCCACTGTCTCTTCGCTCCTTCACTCTGCTGTCTCTTCGCTCCTTCGCTCGGCTGTCTCTTCGCTCCACGTGTCTCTTTGCTTCTGCGCTCCATGTGTCTCTTCGCTCCTTCGCTCCGCTGTCTCTTCGCTCCGTAACTCCGCTAACTCTTCGCTCCTTCACTGCGCTGTCTCTTCGCTGTTTCGCTACGCTGTCTCTTCGCTCCTTCGCTCCATGTGTCTCTTCGCTCCTTCACTCCGTGTGTCTCTTCGCTCCTTCGCTCCGCTGACTCTTCGCTCCTCCACTCCGCTGTCTCTTCGCTCCTTCGCTCCGTGTGTCTCTTCGCTCCTTCGCTCCGCTGACTCTTCGCTCCTTCAATCCGCTGTCTCTTCGCTCCTTCACTCCGCTGTTTCTTCGCTCCTGCGCTCCGTGTGTCTCTTCGCTCCTTCACTCCGCTGTCTCTTCGCTCCTTCGCTCTGTGTGTCTCTTCGCTCCTTCACTCCGTGTGTCTCTTCGCTACTTCGCTCCGCTGACTCTTCACTCCTTCGCTCCGCTGTCTCTTAGCTCCTTCACTCTGCTGTCTCTTCGATCCTTCATTCCGCTGACTCTTCGCTCCTTCGCTCCGTGTGTCTCTTCACTCCTTCACTCCGCTGTCTCTTCGCTCCATCTCTCCGCTGACTCTTCGCTCCTTCAGTCCGCGTGTCTCTTCGCTCCTTCGCTCCGCTGTCTCTTCGCTCCTTCTCTCCGCTGACTCTTCGCTCCTTCACTCCGTGTGTCTTTTCGCTCCTACGCTCCGCGTGTCACTTCGCTCCTTCACTCCGTGTGTCTCTTCGCTCCTTCGCTCCGTGTGTCTCTTCGCTCCTTCACTCCGCTGTCTCTTCGCTCCTTCGCTCCGCTGACTCTTCGCTCCTTCGCTCCGTGTGTCTCTTCTCTCGTTCACTCCGCTGTCTCTTCGCTCCTTCGCTCTGCTGTCTCTTCGCTCATTCGCTCCGCGTGTCTCTTCGCTCCTTCACTCAGCTGTCTCTTCGCTCCTTCGCTCCGCGTGTCTGTTCGCTCCTTCACTCCGCTGTCTCTTCGCTCATTCGCTCCGAGTGTCTCTTCGATCCTTCACTCAGCTGTCTCTTCGCTCCTTCGCTCCGCGTGTCTCTTCGCTCCTTCACTCCGTGTGTCTCTTCGCTCCTTCACTCCGCTGTCTCTTCGCTCCTTCACTCCGCTGACTCTTCGCTCCGCTGTCTCTTCGCTCCTTCGCTCCACTGTCTCTTCGTTCCTTCACTCCGCTGTCTCTTCGCTCCTTCACTCCGCTGACTCTTCGCTCCGCTGCCTCTTCGTTCCTTCACTCCGCTGACTCTTCGCTCCGCTGTCTCTTCGCTCCTTCACTCCGCTGACTCTTCGCTCCTTCGCTCCGCTGTCTCTTCGTTCCTTCACTACGCTGTCTCTTCGCTCCTTCACTCCGCTGTCTCTTCACTCCTTCACTCCACTGACTCTTCGCTCTTTCACTCCGCTGTCTCTTCGCTCCATCAGTCCGCTGTCTCGTCGCCCCTTCACTCCGCTGTCTCTTCGTTCCTTCACTCCGCTGTGTCTTCGTTCCTTCGCTCCACTGTCTCCTCGTTCCTTCGCTCCATGTGTCTCTTCGCTCCTTCACTCCGCGTGTCTCTTCGCTCCTTCCCTCCGTGTGTCTCTTCGCTCCATCACTCCGTGTGTCTCTTCGCTCCTTCACTCCGCGTGTCTCTTTCGCTCCTTCACTCCCCTGTCTCTTCGCTCCTTCACTCCTCTTGTCTCTTCGCTCCTTCATTCCTTCGCTCTTTCGCTCCACATGTCTCTTCACTCCTTCACATCTTCACTCCACATGTCCCGTCGCTCTGAGGTCTGGATCTTCCTCTCCTGACTGATCCTCTTGCTATTTTTCTGGCTCTGTGGCTGGTTTGAGGGAATTTCCTCAGATGGTTGTTAGTTTCGGGTGAGGGTGCTGGTTTTTATTTGGTATTGTGTTATCCGATTTATGGGTTAAAAGGGCTTAAATTGATGTCCCCAAGAGAGAACCACCGCTCAGCACATCGCCGCCACTGGAAGTCGTATCGTCCTATTCCTTCAGTCCTCTCTAATTCACCAGCTTTAGGCAGAGGCCCTGAGGATTGGTGGAAAGCTGCTGCAATGACCAAAACATGGCAAGGATCGCTATTGGTCAAGTCTCCGCTGCCTTTCATCCAAATTCTGGGATGTTCTTGTTATGGCAGTGCTTCTGCCTGCCCCTGCCTGCCCCTGCCAAGGGCATCGTCATCATCAACGTGTACAGGGTTGGAGTAGGCTCTCGTGGGAAAGGCTTTCTCGTGCCACCAGCCTATCTTTGGGCCTGGCACACCAACTGGCCCACCAGTGATTGTAAGAGACCTCTTCGGTTTCCAGACTGGCATTATCAAAGATTGGGCACTGAATGTTTTCAAATTTTCAAAATAGCCGTGTTTTCAACGCTGTTGCTCGCACTTCCGCCCTTCCTGAGGACTTCAACCAAACTTTCCAACCTCGATGCAATGGTAGTTGCCTGAGAGTCAAAGGTTAATGCCTCCCATGGAATGTGGGGGTATTCCTCAGTGTTTGATCAAGGGATTCGGCATCCGGAAGCGGAATGGGCGTGATATTCATTGAAAGCCAAACTCCTTCCTTGCTGCCACACTCACTCCCCCATTTTCCCACAAGCACGCCCTGTGACCCCCATCCTGCCCACACTTACTTGTGGACTGGGGCTCCCTCCCTGGTCCTGGGTGGGTGCATTACCCGCCCCCACTGGCGCTGTTTGCAATAAACAGCTACCAGCCTCTGATTGGCTGGCAGCTCTCAGGGGTGTGAGTTCCTCCCAATGGTCCTTGACCTTAATATGGTGGACCTTCCTCAAACAGTGCTCTGGCTGGCTCTAAGACCATTAAGACAATTTGCCCCTCAGAGCCTGCTCTGCCATTTGATCAGGCCATGTCTGACCTGAGAGCGGCCTTGGCTCCACTTTCCTGTCTGCCCCCCTCAACCCTTAACTCCCTTCTCAATCAAAACCTGCTGAACCCGGCCTTGACTACATTCCATGATCCACTGCTCCATGTGGTAGAGAATTCCAAACACTAACGACCCTCTGAGAGACGAGGTCCCTCGTCATCTCCATCTTAGATGGGACACCCCTTAATTTAGGCTGTGCCTCCGAAATCTAAACTCCCCTATGAGCGGAAAAACCCTCTCAGCACCTACCCTGCCAAATCCCCTTTTATGTTTCAATAAGATCTCTTCTCGTTGTTTTGATCTCCATGAGTATCTGCCCAACCTGCTAATAAGACTGTCCCTTCATCCCAGTAACCAGTCCAGTGAACCTTCTCCCAACTGCTTCCAATGTAAGGATATGCTTCTTTAAAGTAAGGAGAGCAAAATGGTACACAGTGCTCCAGCTGTGATCTCACCGATGCTCAGTACTGTTGTATCAAGACTTCAATGCTGGTGTACTCCACCCCCTCTCCCCCGGCAAGGAAGGTCAACGTTATTTACCTTCCTATTTACTTGCTGTACGTGCAGGGCTAACTTTGTCTGATTGGAATCTTCCTCAGCGGCATGCGAGACATCAGCCGCCTGAATGACACATCACCCGCGACGGCGTGGGAGGACATCCTCAACAGGGAAAGGGAAGGAATTGACACCATGAACTCTGGTAAGGTCAGCAGCTGACATCTAGAGTGGAACTTCCTTCCTTAAGGGCAGGAATGGACCACTTGGGATTTACAACAGCCTGACAGCCTCACGGTCACTGTTACTGACGCTATCATTTTAATTCTGAATGTAGGAAGTTAACAGAACTCCATTCACAAATTGCCACACGGGGAATTCAGCTCACGCCATTTGGGCTGCACGGTAGCACAAGTGGCTAGCACTGTGGCTTCAGAGCACCAGGGTCCCAGGTTCGATTCCCCGCTGGATCACTGTCTGTGCAGAGTCTGCACGGTCTCCCCGTGTGTGCGTGGGTTTCCTCCGGGTGCTCCAGTTTCCTCCCACAGTCCAAAGACGTGCAGTTAGGTGGATTGGCCATGTTAAATTGCCCTTCGTGTCCAAAAAGGTTAGGAGGGTTTATTGGGTTACGGGGATAGGGTGGAAGTGAGGGCTTAAATGGGTCGGTGCAAAGTTGATGGGCCGAATGGCCTCCTTCTGCACTGTATGTTCTATGTTCTGGATATAGTATATCCTATAGTATATACTATTCTAGAATAGTAGCCAGGCCTTCTGCCTTCCTATCCCAGTCTTAGAACCACGATGCTTGCATACCTCCGCTGTCGCTTTCTCGACAATGCTGGCTCCTTCTGCATCGTGGACTAATTTCGAGCATCTGCTCATTGCTGTCACATTGTGAGTAACTTCTCTGGTTTCTACGACCTTTGCCGTCACTTTCTGACAAAGAGAGAAACCATTTCCTCTGGTGTGGGGAGCCCAGAGCAAGAGGGGCAATACCTTAGAATCCGGCTGAGAAAGTTTCGTCGGACATTCCTTCCTCTCATAAAGGGTGGTGGAAAACTAGAATTCACTTACCCAAAATGCTATTGAGGCTCGTGGTCGGCCAAATAAAAATACTGGCGTTGATGAATTTATCAAGAAAGCATACGGAATGCTCGCCTTCATTGGACGGGGCATCAAGTATAAAAACTGGCAAGTCATTCTACAGTTGTATAGAACCTTGGTACAGCCGCACTTGGAATATTGCGCACAGTTCTGGTCGCCACACTACCAGAAGGATGTGGAGGCTTTGGAGAGGGGGCAGAGGAGGTTTACCAGGATGTTGCCTGGTCTGGAGGCTGAATAGACTCGGCCTGTTTTTATTAGAAAGACGGAGGTTGAGGGGTGACCTGATAGAGGTCTACAAGATTATGAGGGGTATAGATAGAGTGGATGGGCAGGCACTCTTTCCCAGGGTGGAGGGGTCAGTCGCCAGGGGGCAGAGGTTTAAGGTCCATGGGGCAAAGTTTAGAGGAGATGTTCGAGACAGGTTTTTTACACAGAGGGTGGTGAGTGCCTGGAACACGTTGCCAGGGGAGGTTGTGGAAGCAGATACATTAACGGCGTTCAAAAGGCATCTTGATAAACACATGGATAGGATGGGTATAGAGGGATACGGCACAAGGAAGTGCTGAGGGTTTTGGCCAAGGTTGGTATCATGACCGGTACAGGCTTGGAGGGCCGAAGGGCCTGTTCATGTGCTGCATTGTTCTTTGTTCTTTGCTGCAAACTGAGTGTATTAAGGTTCCCAGAGCCAAGGAGGGAGTTAAGATGCAGTCATCTAATTAAATGACAGCACATGGTGTGCGGGCCGAATGGTCTACTCCTGTTCCTTTGTGTCAGACAAGGACGAGCTTGGGTCTTCGAAAAGCATTTATGAATGTTGACTGTCCTGTTGATTGCCACTTATATGTTACAGACCAGGTTTTACAAGTGGAGACTTAATAGTGACAGAGGTGTTTACAGAAAGTTCCCATGTACGCTCCGAAAAACAACACAAAAAGATCAAGTGAATGGTGAACGCAAAATGTTTGTCGATAACCCGATGCAACATTACCGTATTGTATTAGTTTTAATACATTCTATTCAAGTTAAAATAAGCCAGAGGAGGTACAATTAGATGTGTCAGGGGATCGCCTGACTGAAAGGTCACCGAGACTTGTTGTCATGGCTTTCTTCCTGGTATTTTGAATCACTCATGTATAATTGTATTTAACAAACCATATTATTAAAACAGCAATGCCATGGTACCTCACAAGTAAAGGAAGCATTTGCAGAGGACTCTCACTGTTTGTCAAACTATGTGAAAGCCATATTTAATAAGCTGGAGTTGACCCAGGAACGATGCAGTATTGGAGGCTAGTGATCCCTTTATTCTAGAAAAGCCCGACCTCTGCTCTATTCATGTTAGAAAGATTGGACTCCTGGGTCAGTTTAGAGTTTGCCAAATGTGGCATTCTTATTACCATCCCCTGTTTAATTCAAGTGCTCAGTATAGAACATTTGCTGAGCCTGGCTACCCCCTTTTTTTCATTGTTTCGCTAACTTCTTTTTCTCTTTTATTAATCTGAAAGCACCGGCATTGGCTAGGTGTAAGCGTTTATTTTTTAGCCGTCCGCGGCAACATATTTACAGTTGAGAGTTTATTATTTAACTCCCTGCGAAGGCAGGAATAATAATGAAAAGAGGTCCCAGCTCTGGAAATGTTTTGCTTGTGGTTTTTACAATGTAACGCGGCAGGTGGGCTTTTCTGTTGCCCCGTGAGACAAGTGGGGAAGGACGGGTATGGTGAGAAAGACAGCCACTGAGCTGGGCCCGCCATCAGAACCCTCCCCCCACTGCTCCCCACCCCAACCCCACCCTGGCCTACATTTCCCCGGCCCCTCGTCCTGCCTCAGCCAGAAAGGCCAACCAAAGGCAGAACTTTAACTGCCTAACCCGTGCAAAAGATGATGGTGATGAGGCCAGAGTACAGCTCTTCTTGTCACGTTGATATTGCCTGTTTTACCCGCCCCCCCCCCCCCAACGGGGAAGACACGATTAATCTCCCCGTGAGCCCCTTGGAGTATGAGCTCCCCCCGCTGAGGGGCGGAGGCCCTTCAGTGGGATAGTAAACTCAGGGCCTTAATGCGGCAGGAGACACACAGCGTAGCCCCAGCTGGGACTGGGACTGGTATTTGCAATCACTTTGTTTTTGGTAACAAACCTTTTGTTTGACTCTCCTTTCCGCACTTCTCCATGAGTATTAAATTGGCGATGAGGATAAAGCGGAACTACAGTCGGCTTTGCTAACCATTTGGAGCGCAGCCACCTCTCTTCACAAAGAAATAAGGTTTGCACCATTTTGAAAATGCAGCTCTTTGGCAGACTCGATACATTTGATGCGGGTGTACTGGACTGGATCCGGTACCTGCAGCGTACATGCGTTTTTTTAAGATGAACTCTATCATTAAGGATGATCCCCAGATGGTAATTCTTCTGTCCGCCTGTGTGACCCTCACTTTCAGTGACATAAAGATCTTGATTAATCTAGGACAAAGGTTCGGCACAACATCGTGGGCCGAAGGGCCTGTTCTGTGCTGTATTTTCTATGTTCTATGTTTGATATATCCCGCGACCTCAGACTCCAAGACGTTCAAAGGGCTAGTGGTGCTCATGCCAAACAACTATGACCCCAAGCCGTCGGTTATCATACAGAGGTATTGATTTGATATGGACCCCAGGGCAGGCTGTGACTGAGTTTTTGCTGCAATTGCGCAAATTGGCTGAATTTTCTGATTCTGGGCCATCCCTAGCTAAGATACTACGGGACTGCCTTATATGTGGAGTAAATAATATGGTGGCCCAGCGGCAATTGCTGGCTGAGCCGAAGTACTTAGGTGCCTTCATATAGTATATTGGGCCCTTAGTCCACTATACATTGCTGGTGAAAGCCGAGGATGAACTCAACCAACTGGAAGGCCTCGGGATCATCCGACTGGCAGCGTTTGCAGATTGGGCAGCACCTGTAGGTCCAGTACTAAAACCTGACAAAACCATACACCTGTCTGGTGATTATAAGTTGACCATTAACAAGGCCTTCCATCTGGATAGGTACCCGATGCCATGGATAGAATATCTTTTTCGCTTGTTCTCTTTCTCTTTAAGTTTCCCCTAAATGCCCGTGCCCTCCTGCCAGTGCTGTGTTAGAGAAGCCAGTGAAACCCTCCGGGAATCCACCCACAATGTGTTAGCTGTGACTCAGTGGTAACGCTCCTCCACTTAGTCGGAGAGTTGTTCCCCTTTGGGATTGTCATGCTTTTTGTCAAAATGGTGCCATGGGATCTCCTGCATCCACCTGGGTAGGCAGACTGGGCCTTGGTCTGATACCTCATCCAGACGGCGGCACCTCTGACACTGCTGTTTGGCCTCAGGACTGAACTGGAGCCTCAGTTTAGATTAGGTGGTCAAATGACTGAAGTAGGCCTTGGCTACAAGATGTTCTGACTCAGGTGAGAGAGCTGGTCAACGGAGCCATGATTAACACCATGTGTACCCGAGCAGTAGCGTATTGAAGCATCCCAACTTCCCCCTGAAATCAGTTCATGCAGAAAGGGCTGAGCAGCAGACATTGAAACCCCCAGCACCCCCCCCCCCCCCCGCACCCACCCTTAGTTTTCAATAATAATAATAAAAAGAAGAAGAATAACAATAATAATCTTTATTGTCGCAAGTAGGCTTACATTAACACTGCAATGTAGTTTCTGTGAAAAGCCCCTAGTCGCCACATTGCGGCGCCTGTTCGGGTACACAGAGGGGGAATTCAGAATGTCCAATTCACCGAACAGCACGTCTTTCGGGACTTGTGGGAGGAAACCGGGGCACCCGGAGGAAACCCACGCAGACACGGGAAGAACGTGCAGACTCCGCACAGACAGTAACCCTGGAACAATCGAATCCGGGACCCTGGCGCTGTGAAGCAACAGTGCTAACCACTGTGCTACCATGCCGCCCACCTCCTACAACTCCATCCCACACCGGGAATGTGCTTCCCAACCAGGCCCTCTGGCAAAGTGCCCTTAGGATAAAGGATTTTAACATCTCTGCTAATAACAGCACTCGCATCCAAAATATAAAACAATGGTTTCTGTTAATTGGGAATTGCAATAAATTTTGGATCGAGAGGCAAAAGAGAGAGCTGCGTCGCAGTTACTCACTGACTGTCAGATTTCGGCTATAACTTTGACTTTCCTGTATTGAGTCCAGAAAAGGAACGTCTGATTGTGTTTGATAGTAGTCTAATGGTTAAACGTTGCTACACATCATGAAAGGATGATGCGAATGGGAGGGGTGCCAGGTGAATGAATGACTGTCCACCCTTCCCCCACATTTGTGGTAGAATCAATGGACTACTTGTTACGTTCTGGTGTTGAGACAGATTCTTTCATTCCCAATTCGTAACAGGTGTATGTATTTCCTGGGATCTGCATTAACGTGCTAGATAATACAATGAACAGCAGAGAGCAGAAAATCCTGGAAACATTAAATAATTGAAAATCCAGCACTTCCACCCACTGGATACATGAATGTCTGGTGGTTGTAAAATGGCATCCATTGAGCAAGACAGATACTTTTTAGCATTTCCAAACACCCTGCTTCCCACACTTCACCTGGAATAGCTCAGTCAACATAATGCACGGGGCTGGATGATACTCAGAGGAGAAATGGCATCGAGATGTTTTTGTACAAACCTCAAACATTCCTAACCAATTTACTTCCAAGGCTGAAGGTATCAGAGAACCCCCCCAGATGGTTCAGTGAGTGCATTTCTGTCCAATGGGATAGGCGGCATGGATTAAGCAAAAACAAGGGGAGGCAGCAGCCTAGTGGTATTGTCACTGGACTAGTAATCCAGAGGTCATGGGTAATGCTCTGGGGACCGGGGCTCGAATCCCGCCACGGCAGATGGTGGAATTTGAATTCAATAAAAATCTGGAATTAAGAAAGTCTAATGACGACCTTGAAACCATTGTCGATTGTTGTAAAAACCCAACTGGTTCACTAATGTCCTTTAGGGAAGGAAATCTGTCGTCCTTACCTGGTCTGGTCTACATGTGACTCCAGACCCACAGCAATGTGGCTGCCTCTTAAATGCCCTCAGGGGTGGGCAACAAATGCCGTCCAGCCAGGGACACCCACGTCCCCGTGAACAAATAAAAGACAAATTATTCGCTGCTCCTTCACTCTTCACCACCTGTGCTCAATCAACCATTAAAAATAAGGCCTTAAAACTCCATTTCCTAGCCACACATTTAGTGTCCATCCTCCTTAAATGTTGCTATTGAGCTTTTACAAAGTGGGATACACTGCCTTAAAGAGTGGGCGAAGCAGAGTCAGTGGTAACTTTCAAAGGGACATGGAAAATACATTGAAAAGGAAATGTTTATTGGGCTACAGGGAAAGAATAGAAGACTGTGGCTAATTGAACTGTACTTGAATGGAGCTAGCACAGTTTATGAGGGGCTGGATGGCCTCCACGTATGCTATATGATTCTATGAATGTGCACAAGTAGTCATTGGTGATACAGAGTTTGAGTATTGCAACGCCTTGACCAATCGGAGTCCACTTGCCAATCAACCAGAACTCTCTTCTTGTACAGTGTAAATTATTGTGTCCTTTACAATCTGGTTTTCGTGCGAATTGTCCTGGTGAGTATAAGGTGAAAAGCTTCAAACACACCTGCCTTTTTTTTCTGCAATGCTCGTATTTATTGTGGCGGTTTCTTGGCTTTTACAGACATTTCTGACATCAGCTTACGTTAAAGGTGTTTCCGATCTTTGTGCAAACTAACAAAATACTTACTTCGAAATGTAGCCAATTACCTTTAATGTCATGTTTTTCAGGATGAATATCGCAGTTTCCTGTGGAATCCCTGGGATGCTCACCCACTCGAGGCAAGTGTAGGCAGGATCTGTGCACTAACAGTCACAACTAACGCTTAATGGGGAGCCCAGCCTGAAACCCTGGCACCATTTTCAGGAACAAAAGTAAATTTGTCTTCACTGGGAGCCAGTAGACATCCATTAATTACGTTTGGTTGCCCAACAGTAGGTTCCTGCCACCTGGGGTGGACTGGCACCCGTGAGAAGATGCTGGACTCTTCTGCGTTCTCGTTGGAAAGAGACCTCTTTTTGGAAACATTCCCGATCCTGTTCAGGACACTTCCCGATTCCCACGGGGCCAGTGTGCCCCTGGTCACATGGTGACATTGATGCCAATCGCCACAGGCTGACCTGCACTCTTTGCTTCCAATCTAATGACACTTGCAAAACCACCAATGATCTCCCCGTGTACACCACGGAAGACTGGTCATTATCACATAGAAATCAATCGAGGTCATTGGCAAAATGGCTGAAGCAAATTGTCTGGCTGGAAAAGAACATGGGGAACACCGGGTGCTTGGCATTTGCAATTGGCTCTGACGTGATCCCACCAAAGACCCATTTCACCCCTTGGTTTCTTACCCTCTGATTGTGGACTTATGTCCATTTTCACATTTGTGGTCGAAGGAAAGATTGCCAGCCGGTGAGCCAGAGTTCCAGCATCCAGGGAATTAACCACATTGTAAAGTGAGAAATTAGACAAATGGTTGAAATTGAATTGCTTGCCTTACCTTTAAATTGTCACAGTTACTAAACCGCGCGAGTCTGCTCTTCTGCTACTTGTTGTGCACTTTTCATCTCAACCCCATCAGGAAGGCCAATAGGGAAAATCCGTCCCCACTCAGGACTTGAATGCAAATTCCACCTGGACAAATGAATGGGAATCATTGGACACGACAAACAAATCAATTATGCCCAACGATGTATCTTTGGGGGTCTTCCGATGTCCTCCCCAATCCCCCCCTCTGCCCTCCGCACCCACCCCCGCCGCCGTGACCTTGCATCAGCTGCTCTCCAGCTAGGGGGTGTGGAGGCCAGTGTAGCCCCTGGGTGGTCAGCGACATGGCAGGGCAGTGCCCTTGGGCGGCACGGTAGCAGAGTGGTTCGCACTGTTGATTCACAGCGCCAGGGTCGCAAGTTCGATTCCCGGCTTGGTTCACTGTCTGTGTGGAGTCTCCCCGTGTCTGCGTGGGTTTCCTCCGGGTGCTCCGGTTTCCTCCCACAAGTCCCGAAAGACGTGTTGTTAGGTGAATTGGACACTGAATTCTCCCTCCGTGTACCCGAACAGGCGCCGTAATGTGGTGACTAGGGGCTTTTCACAGAAACTACATTGCAGTGTTAATGTAAGCCTACTTGTGACACTGATAAAGATTATTATTATCTTTATTACACTGCCCCCTGACGCACTGGCACTGCCATCCAAGCTTCTGTTCAGTTGAAAAAGTGTAATGTGTGGTCAAGCTCTTTCTGTCTGCAAAGTGCGGGGAGCTGTGTCTGAACATATGTAACTTCTAGCAAGCACACTGCGAGATCGACTGATGATCTCAAACTGAGTGTTGGAGTAATCCTTCGCACAATCAGAATTGTTCAGTAAGTGTTGTCCAATCGCGGAATCACATCTCGGGGGGGGGGGGGGCGGGGGGGGGTGGGGGGGGGATTTCCAGCCCGCGTCAGCTGTCAGCGGGAACGGTGACACAGGTGCAAAATCTCGTCAGAGGAGGCGCGTATTTTTAAATTTCCCAGAGCCCTCACCAGTGGTGCAATGAGAATCTCGCCACAAGGATGGGAACTTCATTTAAATATATTGGCATCTTATTAGTGAGCTCTTCCCCCTCACTAAATATTCATCGGATGGGATGTAACGTTGGCGTGGTTTACAACAGCTCTCTGAAAACGAGAACCTGGTGACCACACCTCCGGAGGGGATATGGGACATACGTGTTCAGGGCGGCATCGCTCTCCAGGGATCCAATTGCAGAGGGGCACTGGAGGGCGTGTGGGGCACCCAGATAAGTGCACCTCGAGGCCGGAGGGGATTTAGGTCTTCGCATCTCGGGGACGGGGCCTCGGCACCTCGGGCGGTGGGATAATTCGCAGGCCTGAGCGGTCCTTCATGTCTGTGAGACTCTAGGTGTAAAGGGGTTTGGCAGATGGTTTGCAGACAGCGCTCCCCGCGCCCTCCTTGGTGGGCTCGTGGTGATATCACCGCAGAGGGAGTGCCCTTCCAGAGTGGCAGCTGGAAAGTGGGTGGGAGGGCATGCAGTTCACCGGGTCAGCACAGGGGGGCGACTGTGATGTCCCTGGGTGGGGTCCCACGAGATGCCAGGCTGCATGGGCAGAGTGGGGGACTCTGACACAGGGTGGCTTCCAACTTCGTGAGGGCTGTAGACCCTCACACAGGGAGAGGATGACTGCAGTGAAAATGAACTTCCCACGTTTAGGCTGCACTTTGAAATCAGATTATTCAAGGCCACTGGTTATGGAGGCGGGGCTGTCAGCAATTAGTGTTTGGTGGTTGTCTGTTCAAGTTTGAAGGCTCATTTATTCCATATCCAATGAGAGCTGGGAGCATGAGGGTGCCCTCTAAGGATGAAGTTGACTGTACGGTAGCACAGTGGTTAGCACTATTGCTTCACAGCACCAGGGTCCCAGTTTCAATTCCCAGCTTGAGTCACTACCTGTGTGGAGTTTGCACGTTCTCCCCGTGTCTGTTTGGGTTTCCTCCGGCTGCTCCGGTTTCCTCCCACTAGTCCGGAAAGATGTGCTTTTTAGGTGAATTGGACATTTTGAATTTTCCCTCAGTGTACCCGAACAGGTGCTGGAATGGGGCGTCTAGCGGCTTTTCACAGTAACTTCATTGCAGTGTAAGCCTACTTGTGACAATAAAGATTATTTTTTTAAAAATAAGGCACCAAGATACCTTTAGGAGAGGTGAGGCACCCTTTGGGGTTGTTAAAAGTTAATATAATTATGCATGTTGTACGCACACAAACTCTTTGGAACTGTCAAACTGTCAAAGAACTGTCTGTCCATCAAAGAACTCTCCAGCTGTAAAAGAACATTTTAAAAACTATCCAGCTATCAAATAACTGTCCAGCTTTGAAAGCTGTCAAGGAAGTGACCTAAGATAGCAGGTGGGTTGGCATCGAAGAGGTAAGAATGGTAAGGTGAGGAGCATTGATTGATTGGCAGGAATTGGTATGAAGTTGGAAGGGGGTTGTGAGGGGCTGTGGGGCAGTGGGGAGGGGCAATGAGTAAAGCGACATGGGGGTGAGAGAGGAAATGGGGTTGAAAGGGGGCCATGTGTTGGCCCAGGTTGCAGTGGGGCATCGGGAGTGTGTGTGGGGTGGTGGTGAGAGGCTGAAGGGGACTTTTTTTGTTTTGATATTTCTTATTGATTTAAGCACAGTGCTGGAACTGAGAAGCAGGCCTTCTACCCAGCATGCATCTGCACCCGGCAGCCTCCGTTGGGGTTCGGGGGGGTGGCCGCCTTCTCCCCCAAAAACACATGAAAGTCTGACTTGCGGGGCTGGCAGTTTGAAAGGTGGGGTTTGCAGAGCTGGTTAATCTCCTGTCTCTGCACACCAGAAACTGCGATGAAAAAAGCCCAGAGATGCACCTCTGCTCGCCGGGCAGGAATGAAAGAACTTGCATTTATATAGCACCTTTCCTGAACACAGGATGTCCCACTTTACAGCCAATGGAGCACTTTTAATTTGTTGTGACTGTTGCAATGTGGGAACAGCAGTAAGATCACCGATTCTATGTGGAGCAAAATAATGTGACCTGGAAAAATAAGTTGTCTTCTCATTTTTCCTGATTACGTAACGCGACATCTCTACTGTGGAGAAGTGTGTAATGCTCACAGAGATAAAAGCTTAACTTTTAATTCAGAAAGAAAGGTAAGAAATGTGCTGTAATCTGCAGAAGTATTTAATGCGGGATTGTGGTGATTTTAAAATTAAGTCTGCAGGCCTCAAAGGTTCAAACAAACAAAGGACTTAATCAGACGGCGTTAACTCTGCAGGCTGCGATGTTACACTTTCCATTTGCTTGTGATCGGTTTCTTAAAGTGCCCCTGTTCCTCGGCAAGGCCGCCCGTGAGAAACACGAGTGATACCATCAATGCACAACATTCCCCACCTCCTTTAAATTAAATGTCCCTGGCACAATAAACAGTGGGCGCGGTTCAACAATAAGAAAGTTAAAGTGCTGTTTCGGGCATGTTTGCCGCGATGTTTCTTGCGGTGCCAGAATAGCTCCACTATTCGACGGGACTTTGTTGTTGTTTTTGACCTCATCGGGACCTCATTCGGCAGCCAGCTTGCACTGGCGAGCGGATCTCGGCGGCATAACCGGTACCTTGCAGATCGGAGCACCAATTTGGAAGGCTGCCCCAATCCCTAGACCCCCCATTCAGCCCCCACCCCAGCTTTCAGGACCGCCCCCCTTCACTCCCCCTCCCCACCCTTTTCAGGGGCCCGCAAACCCCCCCCCCCTCTATTATGGGTAAGGCCCCCGGGCACGACACCTGGCACTGCTAACCTGACAACCGGGTGCCAGCCTGGCACCTTGGCAGTGCCCCTTCCAGCCTAGCAGTGTCACCAGGTGTTCTGGCAGTGCCTGGGTACCCAGATGCCAGAGAGAGGGCCAGGGTGCCAATCTTCCCACCCAGGGGCCTCCAATCACCTGTACGATCCGAACCCCCCCCCCCCCCCCATGTGCCATCATGCCTGGTTCATGTTTGTGTAAACCAGAACAGAACAGTGCCCGGGTGTGGCCTGGCAGGCGCAGCCATTGAATCCCTGGCTCCAGGTGAACCTGCTGAACACATATTTGGATCATTGGCTCCTGGATCATGGAATCAGGCATTTCCAGATCTCACCCAGCGAGGGCAAGATCCAGTTCGCTCCGGGCCTCTCTTGGGATGCACCGCTGTGTCCCGACTCCAAGTCAGGCAGGATGAGGTTGTTGAGTCGTGCTCTGCAGAACATTAACAATCAATCAACAACAAAAGTCACCACGTTAGATGCATCGGAAGCCGTCGCTCCCCGTGTGGATATCAGTGAACCTCAGGCGTCCGTTGTTTGGTGCTTGCTGCGACCTCTGATGTGGACGTCATTCATGGTCATAGTAACTGGAGTCGACGTACTGTTCCGAGGTTCACTCAGGGTCTGGCTCTCAACTGGGGCACTTATAATGATACCGGACCAGACCCCAACATTTGTTAGAATGTTGGACAGGAACGCCAAACAATCTTTTTAAATTTGTAAAAGTGTGAAGAAAGGATACTTCACCCCAGGAGTGATGGCTCTGACCAATATGTATCTTTTATGTTAAAACCAGCTTTAATTTAAACACAGAATTAGCCACATTAACATCAAATAAATAGCTTTGCAATTAACAGTCAGTTCTTAAGTAAAAGGGAAAATTTGAAATTATTATCTACACCTGCTACCAACTGCAATTAAGCAACCCAATGCAGTTCAAATGCCATCTATAAATAAAGTTAACAAAACAGGTTACTTCCTTGGCTCTGTAGCCATTTGGAGAGAGATCCTTTCAACAGCAGATCCAGTACTCTTCTATCTTGTCAAACTTAAATCCTATGACAAACTGCAACACTACAGACAGACCTGGCTCCTCTCATTAATTACATCATTTGAACCTCACTAGGTTCCATGGCATGTTTAGCTAGGACTAAATACAATCCCTCATAAATTATCTACTTTCCAGGGAATCTCCAGCAATCATTACAATATCCCTTTGAAAATGAAAATCGCTTATTGTCACAAGTCGGCTTCAAATGAAGTTACTGTGAAAAAAACCCTAGTCGCCACATTCCGGCGCCTGTTCGGGGAGGCTGGTACGGGAAGTCTTTAGTCTTTTATCTGTAACTAAGTAAATAGTTGGAATGAATGATTGCCTCACCTTTTACGACTCTTTAATTGTGGCTTTAGTACAAAATTACTACAAAAGTAGACATTCTGTCTCTGGCAGACCTTGTCGCCAAAGGCTGATCCATGTGTCTCCTTCATATCGCAGTGTCTCGGGTTTGCATGGTGGAGGAAACCGGTTCTGTCTGTGCTAAAACGTTGGCAGCTACTCACTTATGGTATAATTACTTGCCACAACTACTTGACCCTGGCAAAAAACATGACATTTCACCCTGTTCTCCCGCTGTATGACCTTATCCTTCTGCTTTGTCTTGACAATTTGTCTTGCTGTGTAGTTTTAGCAAATTGAATGCTGTGTGTGACGTCTAACCATCAGCAACACCGGAGAAACTTGGGTTGTTGAGTGCGCAGTATTCCTGTACGTGAGCAGGAACTGGCTCAAGTGTTTAGACAATGAACCTTGTTCTCTGGTTACCTTCAACGAATGTTTCATTGTCTGTACAAAACGTTCTGCCAGCCCGTTTGTGGCAGGGTGATTGGGAGCGGTTCAGATGTGTTAAATTCTGTTCTCCTTCAATTAGTGTGCGGACTCTTGTGAAATGGACTGCGACTCATTATCCCACACACGTTGTTCAGGGTAACCAAACCCGCTGAAGATTTCCCCCAATCTCTCAATTGTTTCTTCCGCTGACGTTGTGTTCATGACGCCAACTTCAGACCATTTCGAGTGAGCATTGGCCAGAATGAGAAACATGCGGCTTTCGAACCGTCCGGCAAAATAAACATGTATCCGTTGCCCGGCCTCTTCTGGCCATTCCCACGGGTGTAATGGAGCGAATGGTCGAACGTTCTGCACTTTAGCGCTAGACAGACACATTCCCGCCCTCTCCCCGATTTCGGCATCTAGCCCCAGCCACCAAAAAAAGCTTCTGGCCACATCCTTCATTCTGTTGTGTTACCCTATTATGTATTTTCTTTTCTTCCCATGTACTTAATGATCTGTTGAGCTACTCGCAGAAAAATACCTTAGTACACGTGACAATAAACAAATCCAATCCAATCTTACAATACCACAGTGGCCTTTGTTTAAATGATATGTCACATATTTTCATAGTAGAGGCGGAACAAAGACTCTTATTCCCCAGAGAAGACAGCCTTCCTGTACGGACAATTCAAGGTTCCAAGTGGAATATAGTTTTAACCCAGGGTTTGCTCCTGAGATCGTTCCTCGAAGCACCGTGTGACAGTGCTGGATCATTGCTGGTTTGCTTCTGAACTTGTCCTGCAGTTACAGGCGTGTTAGCTACTTGCTCGAAGCAGAAAATGTTTCCACACAAGCTGCTTATCGACAAACTGCTTGGTCAGGGTAGCGGGGAAAGCCCTTCTGCGTTTCCACGAAGGTTTGACTGACGATGTTTGAGCGTGTATTAGCTTGCTAACAAGAGCAATGCCCACCTCTTTGGAATCCTGGCATCAGCTCCAGGCATCGCTGTTACTGGACGATGGTCCATCAATAAAGTGAATTTCCTCCCGTACAGGAATTGGCAGAACCGTTTTGTGCCAAACATTATTCCTAGGGTTTCTTTCTCTATCTGTGCGTAATTGCTTTCGGCCTAATTCAAGGTCCTGGACATGAAGGCGATCAACGTCATTTCACCTGTGGGCATAATGTGGGAAACCAGTCATGATATTCAGGTGAACATCATAGCACATACATACATACATAATGATGGACAGATCAACGGACCAATCAACACACACAACACGACAGCCAATCATAGACAAGAGCACATACACAGTACAAAAAAGGAACACACCACTTCCTGGGCACTCGAGCAGGAGACGGCTAAGGGCACAGACCTCATTGCCAGCCACTCAGACATCCACCATGTGCTGAGTACCAGAGTTTACTATGTTAATAGATGATTGAAATAAAACTGCGTTGTACCATTCGCAACCGTGTTGGTTCGTCTGTGTCTCAGAGTACCCAACACTTCATGATACCAGGAGTGATTTGATACCTACCCACAAATCTGCCATCTTGCGCCATGGACACCGTCAACACACCGCAGCCGTTGCAAGTCGCTGGGAACCTTGGCGTCAATTGGAAGCTGTTCAAGCAGCGCTTCCAGCTCTTTCTGGAAGCCAACGAAAAAGAGAGCGCCTCGGACACCAGAAAGATCGCCATCCTCCTCACCACCGCAGGTCAGCACGCCATCCACGTCTACAACTCCCTGGTGTTCGCGGAAGGCGAGGACAAATCCAAATACAAGACGGTCCTTCACAAGCTCGACCAACACTTCAACGTCGAGGTCAACGAGAGCTTCGAGAGATATGTCTTCCAGCAACGCCTGCAAGGTAAGGATGAGCCCTTTCAGTCATTCCTTACCCATCTCCGCATCCTCGCGCAGTCCTGCGGTGACGACACCACCTCAGATTCCATGATCCGGGACCAGATAGTTTTTGGGGTTGCCTCGGGCACCCTACGCCAGCAGCTTTTAAAAATAAAAGGCCTCACCTTAGCCTCCGCAATCGAAGCCTGTGTCCTGCATGAAAACGCGACTAGCCGCTATGCCCAATTTCAGGCGACCGAATCGGCGCGGCGGGGGTCCTACGCGGCCGGATCGGCGAGCCAGGTGCCCCACAAGGCCGAACGGGTCCAGGCGATCGAGTTCCTCCCGGCCCGCGGCCCGGACGAGGGCGGCCATTTCGCGCGCTTTTCGAGGCCTCCCGCGCTTGTGCGCGCCAAAACCTACGGCAACACTGAGGGATGTGATGCACAGGCGCGCTTGACGCAAGACCGAACTGCGCATGCGCAGTGACACAACGAACGCCATGACGTCACGACGTGCGGCAACTGTGGAGCTGCACGTTTAAAGCGGCAATGTCCCGCAAGAACCCGACAATGCCTCCGCTGTGGCAAGGTGGGCCACTACGCTGCTTACTGTCGAGCAGCTCAACCTGTCAATCTTCCACAACTCCGACAACCTCGCAGGGACGTGCGGACCATTCAGCCTCCCCATTACGAATCTTGCCCAGACGACATCCAGACCGGTGACACAGATGACCGAGACGCCTTCCTTGTTGCGGTCATTGATAGGAACCTAGTTAACACGATCAATCCGGGTGATGAATGGTGTGCCACCCTGACGGTCAACTGATCGCCGATAACTTTCCGCCTGGACACTGGCGCCTCCGCCAACCTCATAGCATGGTCAGCCTTCTACGCCATAAAGGTCAGACCACCAATCCGGCCGTCCCGGTGCAGGATGTTCGACTACAACGGGAACATTATCCCGGCTATGGGATCCTGCCAGCTCCAGGTGACACACAACACACACACGGCCACACTCTCGTTCGAGATAGTCGGCTCATCGAAGGACTCCCTGCTCGGCGCACAGGCATGCAAGGCTCTCCACCTCATGCAACAAGTCCACTCTCTCTCTCCAGACGGCACGTCTGACTTCCCGGATGCAGAGTTCAACGCACAGCTCCAATCGCTCCTCGCCCACAACCAGGAGGCATTCGGGGGCATGGGCGCACTGCCTGACACCTACAGAATTCAGCTCAAACCGGACGCCTCACCGGTCATTCACGCACCTCGCAGAGTCTCTGCACCACTCAAAGGCCGCCTCAAGGAGCAGCTGCAGGATCTCCAGGACCAAGGGGTCCTATCCAGGGTCACGGAGCCCACGCCGTGGGTCAGCTCCATGGTATGTGTCAAGAAGCCCTCCGGCAAGCTCCGGATCTGTATTGACCAAAAAGACCTCAATAACAATATTATGAGGGAACATTACCCCATACCCAAACAGGAAGAGATCACGAGCGAAATGGCCCAGGTGAAAGTATTTACGAAACTGGATGCCTCTTAGGGTTTTTGGCAGATCCAACTCGATCCGTCCAGCCGAAATCTGTGCACCTTCAACACCCCTTTAATAGGATCATGGAGCAGATGATGGAAGGCATGGAAGGGGTGCGCGTCTACGTGGATGACGTCATCATCTGGTCCACCACACCACAGGAGCACATCTATCGTCTCCAGCGCGTCTTTGCACGCATACGTGAAAATGGCCTGCGCCTCAACCGAGCCAAGTGTTCTTTCGGCCAAACCGAGTTGAAGTTCCTGGGGGACCACATTTCCCGGTCAGGGGTCCGTCCGGATGCAGACAAGGTGAGCGCCATCACAGCCATGCCGCAGCCGGCCGACAAGAAAGCAGTGCTACGCTTCCTAGGCATGGTCAACTTCCTGGGGAAGTTCATTCCCAACCTTGCCTCCCACACGACGGCTCTGCGCCACCTCGTCAAAAAGTCCACGGAGTTCCAGTGGCAGCACACACACCAGCAGGAATGGGAGGAGCTCAAACTCAAGTTCACCACTGCACCGGTATTGCGTATTTCGACACGTCTCGTGCCATTAAAATCTCAACTGATGCCAGCCAGTCCGGCATTGGGGCAGTGCTCCTGCAGCGGGATGACACTGCATCATGGGCCCCGGTTGCCTATGCATCGCAGGCCATGACCCCCACAGAGCAGCGCTACGCGCAAATCGAAAAGGAGTGCCTGGGCTTGCTAACTGGTTTAGACAAGTTCCATGACTATGTGTATGGTCTTCCCCGGTTCACTGTTGAAACTGACCACTGCCCCTGGTCAGCACCATAAACAAGGACCTGAACGAGATGACCCCTTGCCTCCAGCGCATCCTACTTAAACTTAGGAGGTACGACTTCCAACTGGTCTACACCCCAGGGAAGGAACTCATCATTGCGGATGCCCTATCGAGAGCAGTGAGCACGCCGCCAGATTCGGAGGGGTCCGTATGTCAGGTCGAGGCGCAGGTGGCGTTCACATCGGCAAATCTGCCAGCTGACGACTCCAGTCTGGCCCGTATTCGCTGAGAGACTGCGGCCGACCCCATTCTACAACGTGTGATGCGCCACATGACGGGAGGTTGGCTCAAAGGGCAGTGCCCGCAGTTCTACAATGTCTGAGACAACCTGGCGTCATTGATGGTGTCCTTCTGAAGCTGGACCGGATTGTGATTCCGCACAGCATGCACAAGCTGGTTCTCGACCAACTACACCAAGGCCACCTGGGGGGTCGAGAAGTGCAGAAGGAAGGCCCGAGAGGCGGTATACTGGCCGGGCAGCAGTGACAATATTGCCAACATGGTGCTCAACTGCCCAACCTGCCAAAGGTTTCAGCTGGCGCAACCTCCTGAAACGCTTCTGCCCCATAAGCTGGTGACGTCCCCCTGGGCGAAGGTGGGTGTGGACCTCTTTCACGTGCTCGGCAGGGACTATGTCATCGTCGTTGACTACTTTTCCAACTACCCAGAGGTCATACGCCTGCACGATTTGACATTGTCCGCTGTCATAAGGGCCTGCAAAGACACCTTCGCTCGCCACGGCATTACGATGACTGTCATGTCGGACAATGGGCCCTGTTTCGCCAGCCAGGAATGGTCATCGTTTGCTGCCTTGTTTGGCTTCACACACGTGACGTCTAGCTCTCTGCACCCCCAGTCCAATGGAAAGGCGGAGAAGGGCGTTCACATTGTCAAGCGGCTCCTCTGTAAGGCTGCTGCTGCCGGATCGGATTTCTGCCTAGCCCTGCTGGCCTATCGCTCGGCTCCACTAGCCACTGGTCTCTCACCAGCCCAGCCGTTGATGGGTCGCGCCCTCAGGACCACTGTGCCTTCCATTCTGGCACCCACAATCGACCATGCTCCGGTACTGCACAGGATGCAACTGCAGCGCGGTCGCCAGAAGAGGTCATATGACACACGGGCAACTGATCTTCCTGCCCTGGCCCCTGGAGACGAAGTCCGCATCCACATACCAGAAGGTGGCTGGTCAGCACCTGCCAAAGTTCTCTGACGCGTGGCTCCCCGCTCGTTCCTGGTTCGCATGCCTGATGGATCCGTTCGTAGGTGCAATCGGCGGGCTCTTCGCGTGCTTCCACACTCGCTACAAGACCTTACACTGACACCGTGTCCTCCTGTGGTTCCTGATATAGACTTCGCGGAGCTGCCTGCTACCATGCCCCTTCCGTCGTCGCCCGTGGCCAGGCCCGTTCCTCAGCCGGTGGTTCCAGACCTACCCTTGAGGCGGTCAACCCGAATTCGTCGCCCACCTACTAGACTGGACTTATGAGACTGTTTATACATTGAACTCATGCAACCACTGTGTTAATATATTTATGTTCTTATCGTTACAGGAATTCGTTTTATTGTTCAACATTTCTCCGTTCTTTGTTATGGTACAACCTCGTTATTATGTCACACCCGACATCGCCCCTTGTTTATAGTTAAGCCCCATGTACATGCTGTAATTATTACACACACACACATTTAGCTGCACTCAGTACACATTTCTATTTATAACCACGTAGGCACATAATCTTGTAAAAAAAGGGGGGATGCCATGATATTCAGGTGAACATCATAGCACATATATACATACATAATGATGGACAGATCAACGGACCAATCAGCACACACAACACGACAGCCAATCACAGACAAGAGCATACATAGTACAAAACAGGGAACACGACACTTCCTGGGGACTCGAGCAGGAGACGGCTCAGGGCACAGACCTCATTGCCAGCCACTCAGACATTCACCATGTGCTGAATACCAGAGTTTGCTATGTTAATAGTTGATTGAAATAAAACTGCGTTGTACCATTCACAACCGTGTTGGTTCGCCTGTGTGTCAGAGTACCCAACACTTCAACCACCACCTCCGCCCCACAAGGTGATGGGTCACATGCTGCAGTCACAGGGGTAAAATTGGATCAAAATGTGTCAGGATATCTGATTTGAGTAGCGCCTCTTTGACTTGCACGAAGGCTCTCTCACATTGACTCTCCCCCCCCCCCCCCCCATGTCCACTTTTTATTATGACACAGTAAATTGTGTCAGAGTTTTAGAATAGCTGGGTGACACGGCGGCGCAGCGGTTAGCACTGCTGCCTCACGGCGCCGAGAACTCGGGTTCGATCCCGGCCCCGGGTCACTGTCAGTGTGGCGTTTACACGTTCTCCCCGTGTCTGCATGGGTCTCACTCCCACAACCCAAAGCGATGCAGGGCGGATGAATCGGCCACCCTAAATTGCCCCTTAATCGGAAAAAAAGAATTTGGTCCTCTAAATTTATTTTTAAAAAGTGTTTTAGAATAGTCGCCAGATTAGGGACAAACCTTCCACAATAATTTAGTAAGTTTATGAAAGATCGAAGTTGATTAACATTTTGAGGTGTGGGGGCCTCGGTAATGCCTTTGACTTTTGAAGGTGACTTATGCAGTCTCTTGGCGTTGATGACATGTCCCAGATATTCAACTGAAGTTTGGAAAAATTCACAAAGTCTTTTCGGTCTCTGAATCCATAATCATCTACTCTCTGCAACGCGGCATCTCGGTTACAGGGATGTTTTTTCTCATTCTTTCCTGAAACCAAGATGCCATCGAAATAACACTGGACTCTGTCTCATCCACTCGCAATTTGGTCCTTAGCTCAATGTAACAATGGTGATGCCATATGGTAACCTTTTATATTGAAATAACCCTTGTGTGTCATAATCATCAAGAACTGGCATGAATCCTGATCCACGTTCATTTGAAGATATGCTCGACTGAGGTCAATTTTATTGAAATATTGGACTCCAGGCAACCCAGCGAATAGGTCAGCAATCAAGGGCAGACTGTACTGTTCTGCATACAGTACAGGATTAATAGTGACGTTAACCTCGCCACGAATGCGTACAGAAACATATTTTTCATGATGGTTATGATTCGTCTGGCTCAATCACTCATGTTAACGGGTTCAAGTGCTCTCGTCCAGATCACCCATTCTAATTCTGCCTCCACCTTGGCTCCGCTTCTGTAAGGCACTGACTTACCCTTTAAGCATCTCTCCTGACCTTCTTCCTTGATCTTCAGTTTCACTGAGATATCCTTCATGCTTCCCATCTCACTGTTGCAGACAATGGCATGTTTCGTCAAGATTTTGGGTAGGCCTGATTTGGAATCTGTCATGAGATTTACCTCGGCCCAATTTAATTGGTTGTTTTCCAGCGAAGTTCTTCCCTGTAGGGACAGGTGGTATTAAGGCTGGAGCAAGGCTTGGACAGGCTAGGAAAGTGGGAAAGAAGGAGACGATGGAATACAATCTGGGAAAATGTGAGGTTATGCACTTTGGAAGGAGGAATGGAGGCATAGACTATTTTCTAAAAGAGTAAATGATTAGTAAATGATTAGAAAATCAGAAGTACAAAAGGACTTGGGAGTCCTTGTTCACGATTCTCTTAAGGTTAATGTGCAGGTTCAGTCGGCAGCTAGGAAGGCAAATAAAATGTTAGCATTCATGTCGAGAGGGCTAGAATACAATGGCAGGCATGTACTGCTGAGGCTGTATAAGGCTCTGGTCAGACCCCATTTGGAGTATTGTGAGCAGTTCTGGGCCCCGTATCGAAGGAAGGATGTGCTGGCCTTGGAAAGGGTCCAGAGGAGGTTCACACGAATGATCCCCGGAATGAAGAGCTTGTCGTATGAGTAACGACTGAGGACTCTGAGTCTGTACTCAGTGGAGTTTAGAAGGATGTGGGGGGATTTCATTGAAACCTACGGGATACTGCGAGGCCTGGATAGAGTGGATATGGAAAGGATGTTTTCACTTGTAGGAGAAACTAGGACTGGAGGGCACAATCTCAGACTAAAGGGACAATCCTTTAAAACAGACATGAGGAGGATTTTCTTCAACCAGAGGGTGGTGAATCTGTGGAACTCTTTGCCGCAGAAGGCTGTGGAGTCCAAGTCACTGAGTCTTTAAGACAGAGATAGATAGGTTCTTGATTAATAAGGGGATCAGACGTTATGGGGAGAAGGCAAGAGAATGGGGATGAGAAAAATACCAGCCATAATTGAATGGCAGAGCAGACTCGATGGGCCGAATGGCCTAATTCGGTTCCTCTGTCTTATGGTCTTATTTGCAAAGGCAAATCTGCCATCTGTCCACCTAATTGCGCTGTGACATCAATAAGGGTCCTCAATGGAACCACTTCTCCAGTGTGGGTTTTTAACACTATCTTTGGGGGTTTCTGGTACCAATGAGATGCCTGCCCCAGTGTCCATCTCTATCTTCGCTGGCTGACTGTCCAGTAATGGAGTGACCCTGCAATGGTTTGTTTCACCAGTAATAGCCAGTACCTTTAATGAAAGTTCATCTTCGGACTGTGAATTGAGTTTCTCCTCACGTCGGTTTTGTACCATGTGGACACTTTTTCCTTTATTTGGTTTCCAATTTGGCTCTTGCCTTTTCGTATTTTGCCAGATAATTGTTCATTTTCCAACAAGCATGTGCCATGTGGCTCTTTCTGCCACCATTCCTGCACATGCTGCCTGTGAGCCAACAATCTGCTGCTAAGAGTTAGGCTTTTGCACCCCTGTGGCCAGTGTGGGTCTGCTCGTGCATTTGAGTTCAGTCGGCATTTGTGAATTCTAATGTTTAAACTCAACTGTTGAGATTCTTTGGCCGCTAATTCCATGGATACAAAGCAACATCCAAAGGTCAGGTTGATTACAGTTAACGTGCTTTTGAATAGCTTCACTCTTTAAACCACAGACTAATCTATCTCTGATAGTATCATTTAACACATCCCTTGCTCAGGAAATATGGGATATTTATATCTGCTGCTATCTTGGCTGCTTGACCAAAATAGCCAAATCTCTCTGTGCATGAACTGTGCTGCTCTGTACTTTGTTCAAACTCTCCCACGGTGCCTCTTCTTCCTGGGATCCCGGCGTGGCGGCTGCGGACAGAGTCCAGCACAGCCACAGTCGGGGTGGGGGTGGGGGATGCGTTCCATGGGCAGGGGGGGTTTGGCGGGAGCTGGGGGTACTGGTGGGTGGAGATCCAGGGTGGCGAGGCGGGTTGAGGAGTCCAGTATGTGGTAGGCTGGGTCCGCGAGTGGCCGGCGCCATTTTGCACGCCGCGGCCGCTGCAGGCCGCCACCGTGCACATGCACGGCCACAAACCCGGCAATTCTCTGACCATATCCGCAGGTAAAGTTGGGGGGGGGGGGGCTTTATGCTGCGTGCCTGCTAGCCCGCCACCAGATGGAGGATCGGTGCAACTTTTGCGACATTTTTTTCTGGCGTCAAACTGTTCCATAAGACCATAAGGCATAGAAGAAGAATTAGGCCACTCGGCCCATCGAGTCTACTCCGCCATTCAATCATGGCTGCTATTTTCTCATCCCCATTCTCCTGCCTTCTCCCCATAACCCCTGATCCCCTTATTAATCAAGAACACATCTATCTCTGTCTTAAAGACACTCCATGATTTGGCCTCCACAGCCTTCTGCGGCAAAGAGTTCCACAGATTCACCACCCTCTGGCTGAAGAAATTCCTCCTCATCTCAGTTTTAAAGGATCATCCCTTTAGTCTGAGATGGTGCCCTCTGCTTCTAGTTTTTCCGACAAGTGGAAACATCCTCTCCATCGCCATCGTCAGCACTTTGTCTGCAAATCGGAGAATCCAACCCATCAGTTCTGTCAGATAAAGGGCCAAAAGGCCTCCTCCTGCTCCTATCTTCTATGTATCTATGATGCATGTTGTCACTAACCCAATGGGAAGCAATTGGGCCAAGCAATATTTTTTTGCTTCTGTCTTTTTACGTTAAAGACTGAAACCACTTTGTAAACATGAGCAAGTATTGTCCAGTAGCCTTCATGGGGCCTCCAGTACGGTAAACCAGGTCGCAGTGTCTATACTCAGAGGGATAGCTTGAGTCTCAGATCGTGCACCATGCTCATTTGATTTTCAAAGGAAGAAGTCAATCCAAGTCGGAGGGAAAGTTTCACAAATTAGCTCAATGTGATTAAAAAAACAACTTGGAGGCGCTGGGGTGCGGAAAGTGCCGGAAATAGATGGCATTGGTTCTGTCTAAAAGGTTGCAATGAAAATGTTTCCCAGTCCTTTCTCTTCACAAGCACAGATGGGCGTGCAAGGTATTTGTAATGGTTTCGGTATTATTTTCAGCTCACAATGAACCACTTGGTAATATTTTGTTCATCGTGGGACAGACATCATTGCACCCTGGGTGCATGACCCAGACTCAGTAAAACGCACTTGAGAACTAGACATATTATCACTGTGAAGACCCTTTATCCACTCAGACAATCACTGGATGCATGAACCCGCCGATCGTTTTAGCGACGTGAATCGTTCACGCTTAATAAAAGGTTTCCAGCCTATTTGCTTCCCTTGCCATTTTTTTCTCTGAAGGCATTGACACCTTGCTGATAAAATTCCATCGAGCTTTGGGATCTTTGCTCGATGCCAACCCACTTATCATGAAGGAGTTAAGCAGTTGTTTGCAATACACAATCGCAACTCATACTTAGGTAGGACCTTAAGCATGGCCCTGAGGAATAACCAGGCACAAACTCACACCGAGACGAAGAAGGAGGCCTGAGGACGCGTGAACAAATGTTTGATCAAACAACAACACCACCTTATACTTGTATAATGCCTTCAATGTGATATAATGTCCCCAGGCACGTCACAAGAATGTGAAAATCAAGTGTGACACCAAGCCACAGGAGGAGATATGAGGTCAGATGATATTAAGCTTGGTCTAAGAGATAGACTTCAAGGCGTGTCTTAAAGACAGAAAGTGAGTGGAGAGGTGGAGGAAGGGAAGGGCCTGGATAACTGATGACATGGCAAACAATGACACAGCAGTTAACATTGGGGAAGCGCATGAGGACAGAATTGGAGGATCACACCTTGGAGGTGTGCAAGGCTAGTGGAGATTACAGAAAAGGGGATAGGCGGGACCACGGAGCAGCGATAGGCAACCTCGGCTAGTAAGTGGGCCACATGAGTGGCCCTCTGCTACCTCAGTGAGTGCAAGATTCAAATCGGACATGTCCACTTACCATGGCCTCACGAATGAAATTGAATACAATTAGCGCATGCTGAATTTTTCATAACGAGTTATAGAAAATGCTTAAACATTTGTGTATTAATGGAGCTATCAAATGGTAAAAACAAAAGAAATATTTATGCTTTGATTGGACGCAGGAGCACGCAGCTCTCACAGTCAGTGTTGTGAGCAATCAGCACGCACCTCACTCAGGTGCTCGTGCTTTTACCTGGGAATCACTTCAGTTAAACGGGAAGAAGGGAAAAACAGGCAGGCGGAAACCAGTGGAAAGCGGCATCTCTGCATCTGGGAAAAAGCCAACAAACTGTCTCTCGTGGGCCGCACTCGGGATCCTGACGGGCTTAACGCAGCCCCCCTCCCCCCCGGGGCCACATGTTGCCCATTGCTGTCATGGAGAGATTTGGAAACAAGGACGAGCATTTCAAAATCAAGATGAGGAACCGAAATAGATCAGGGAGTACAGGCATGAGAGGTGAACGAACTTCTGCGAGTTAAGACACAGAGACTCGAGTTTGGGATGACCTCAAGTTTACGGGGGGTGAAATAAGACCAAGCAGGAATGCACTGGAATGGTCAAGCCTCGAGTGTCTCACTATCGATGTGTCAGTCAGGCTTGAGTCTAGCTTTGTTATGTGAACGCATTTTCCCCACAGAGATCTCTGATCTGGAGCAGGATTCCCAGGCTGAATTTTCCCCTTCCAACCCCAGAGCAGTGGAGGGAATTGCAGTGTGCCCCCACTGCCAGCCCAGCCCAATAAACAAGGTCAGCACATTCCAAGGATCGTATCTGGGACCTTCCCGGTCGGTACGGCCCTGCTTTTACTGGATAAGCTTGCTGAGGAATGGTTGGCTTTAATGCATTCCTGTTTGTGGTAGCAGCAGATTGCAATGATTGAGCCAAAAAAATGAACTTTTGGCTTAAAAACCGATGATCTGGATCAAATTCTGTAGAAATGGCAGAAAACAAAAAATAATGAGCTTGTGATCCAGAGCAATGGTAAAGGGGGGGGGGGGGGGTGGCGGGTGGTCAAGAGAGACAGTGCCTCGGCTAAACCAACAGGAACACAAAATGGGCAGTTTTCCGCTATGATTAGTGGATACGTGGTATGGTTTGAACCAATCCATGCCGTGACAAACCTGCGAGACCTTAAAGGGAGTATTTAATTGTTAGCAATTTGAATGCTGGGAACAAAGATTTTGTAGATCAGAACAATCTGGTTTAGCTTGTTAACTCTTTGAGGGTTTTAAATATGCCGCTTCATTCTTTCTCTAATTCTACTTCCTGCAGAAGCTAAAGAAATTTGGCATGTCTGCATCAACTCTCACAAACCTCTACAGATATGCGATAGAGGGCATCCTATCCGGCTGCATCACAGCCTGGTATGGCAACTGCTTGGTCCAAGATCGCAAGAAACTACAGAGTGTGGTGAACTCAGCCCAGCGCATCACACAAGCTTGCCACCCCCACATTGATTCTGTCTACACCTCCTGCTGCCTCAGGAAGGCCGACAGCATTATCAGAGACCCCTTCCACCCAAGCTTTGCCTTCTTCCAGACCCTTCCATCAGGCAGAAGGTACAGAAGTCTGAAGACCCGCACATCCAGACACAGGAACAGCTTCTTCCCCACAGCTACAAGACTCCTCAACGACTCCCCCTCGGACTGATCTGTTCCCTGTGAGAACACTATTCACAACGCCCTATGCTGCTCTTGCTCATGTATTTGCTTTGTTTGGCCCCTTGTTCCGCACTGTAACCAATCACTGTTGTCGATGTACCATTTGTCAATATTCTCTGTTGATTATTCTTTTTGTCTACTATGCACATACTGTGTATGTTCCCTCGGCCGCAGAAAAATATTTTTCACTCGACTTCGGTACATGCAACAAGAAATCAAATCAAACCAAAAATCAAATCTTCAGGTAACTTGCCTAAGAGGGTGTTGGAGACTGGATTTCCATGTGACGGCCCATGGTTACGTTTGGCAAGTGCCCCACCGGCCTGCCATTTGCCTTCTGCAACTGCTAGCTCACCAGGAGACAGGTCCGTTCTCATTGCCTGCCATCGGCACATTGGAACAAAGTACAAGTTCATCATCGACCTGTTTGGCCACCTGATGAATCCGTGGCCATCAAACCCTGGAGTGGGACTTGAATCTGAATCTTCTGTTTCAGAGTGAGGGACACTGCCCACTGTACCACAAGACTGGCAACATCCATTTTATCGCAAAAACCAGAGCACTGTCATTCCAGATTGAGTAATGGGTGACATGCAACATCTTCATATCATACCACACCAGGCAAATCCATTATTCTTATTGAGAAGGTATTGCACGTTTCTTTTTTCATTATTATTCTTTCTTGAGATGTTGTTCATTGGCAAAGCTAACATGTGTTGCCCATCGCTAATTGCCCTTGAGAAAGAGGTGGTGAGCCACCTTTTGCAGTCCATGAGGTGTAGGTACACCCACAGTGCTGTTAGGGAGGTGGCTCCAGGAGTTTGACCCAGTGACAGTGAAGGAACAGCAATCGGGTTCCAAGTCAGGATTGGATGTGACCGAGAGGAGAATTTGCAAGTGGTGGTGTTGCCATGCATCTGCTTCTCTCATTCTTCTGGGTGTTAGAGGGTTTGGGAGGTGCTGTTAAAGGAGCCATGGCGAGTTGCAGCAGGGTCTCTTTTCAATAGTAAACTCTGCTGCCATTGTCCGCCAAGGCAGCAGGGATAGTTAAGGTGGTGGATGGACGTCCAATCAAGTGGGGTGCAGTGTCTTGGATGGTGTTGAGCTTCTTGAGTGTTGTTGGAGCTGTGTTCAGCCAGGCAAGTAGAGAGTATTCCATCACACTCCTGACTTGGGCCTTGCACACAGCACGCAGGCTTTGGGGAGTCAGGAGGTGAGTTGCTCGGCCTCTGACCTGCTCTCGCAGCGACAATATTTATATGGCTGGTCAATGGTAATCATTGGTGGACAATTTAGTAATGGAAATGGCTTTGAATGTCAAGAGGAGATGGTTAGATTCTTTCTTGTTGGTGATGGCCATTGCTTGGCACTTGTGTGGCACAAATGTTAATTGCCACTTGTCAGCCAAAGCCGGAACGTTGCCTGAGTTGTGACGCATACTTCACTACCTGAGGGTTCAAAAAATGTTATTGAACAAAGTGCAATCATCCCCACTTCAGAGGGAAGATTATAGATGAAGCAGCTGAAGTTGTGTGGGCTTGGGACACCATCATCAGTATCTCCTACAGTGATTTCCTGGGAGTGTCACTTGATGGTTGGTGTCCAGCAACTATAACCATCTTCCTTTGTGGTAGCTCTAACTCCAGCCAGGGGAATAGGGGAATAATTTCCCCGATTGCCGTTGACTTAAAGTTTGCTCGGGTCACGATTTTAGGGGCACCCCACCCACTCCCCGGTGAATGCAGCAAGTCATTTTTTTTTCAATTTAGTTTGGCAGAGACTGTGATATCCCACCAGGCAGTAGGGGCAGTAAAATCCTGGCCTAGGGGTCCTTAATGCCACACTTGGTCAAGTTGCTATCAAGGTTACTCATTCTCACGTCACCTTATTGGGACAAGGCTGCAGAGTCCAAATGGAGAATTGGTGAACAGATTGTTGCAGAGTATGGGTCACTTGTCGGTGACACTTTGCGATGACTGAGAGTGGACGGATGGACAATGTCGCCGCTATTAATGGGAAATGACAAATAGCATTGGCTAAATCAACAGAGATTGGATGGGATTGACCGGAAACAAAATCTATTTCCGGTTTCAGGTGCGTTTAGCCGGCTGTTTCGCGGCGGCGGCAGTGTTGAGAAACATCCAACGCCGTTTATTTTGGCCTCGGGGAGTTTCTCTCCACCGAGGCCACTCTGGCCCACCAGCAGGAAAGGCTCCTTGCAGATCGGGGCACTATTTTGTCTGACTGCCCCAATTTCCCGACCCCCCCCCCCCACCCATTTTCGGCACCAACCCTCCCCCACCAACCTCGGGGAGACCCCCGGGAACACCCGCTCACGCCCCCCCTCCGCCTGGCCAGGCCCCCCAGACCCGATCCCTGGCAGTGTCAACCCGGCATTCAGGCACACTAACAGCGCCACCTTGGATGTGCCAGGGTGGCTGAGTGGCACTGCCAGGGTGTCAGGGTGGTGGTGCTTAGGTGTCATAGTGTCAGAGGGAGTGCCAGGGTGCCACCCAGACCTGTCCCTGACCACCCGGGGGGTCCCTAGTGGCCTGGGAGACCCAGCTGGGGGTCCCTAGTGGCCTGGGAGACACCCCCCCCTCCCATTACAACTGACCCACATTTGTGAAAACCAGTGCTAAGCAGCGGTTCCCCAGCGAGGTCTCCCAGGTGCGGGTATGAGGGTTGGGGCACCAGGAGAATCGCACAAATGCATATGTTAGTTGGCTCAGGTGGCTGGACAGCTGGTTTGTGATGCAGAGTGAGGCCAGCAGCGTGGGTTCAATACCCGTACCGGCTGAGGTTATTCAAGAAGGCCCCGCCTTCTCAACCTTGCCCCTCGCCCTTGTGATGACCCTCAGGTTAAAGCACCACCGGTCAACTCTCCCCCTCAAAGGGGAAACCAGGCTATGGTCACCTGGGACTACAGCAACTTTACCTTTCACCTTCAGCTAATTTCCACTCAGCAGGATCTGTCAAACGTCAACGAGGTGATGGCCTGATCATCTGTGTTAAAGATGATGGCTGAAGATTAATATTGACCAGGATGCCAGGTCAACTCCCCTGCTTGTTTCAAAATCATGGGATCTTTCCATTCACCTGTGAGAATAGGCAGGCCAAAGGGCTGTGCCTCAGACTGTGTTCTGGGCCACACCTGATAGTGTAAAGTTGGATGGTGAGTTTCAGAAGATGGCTTGATCATTGTTAATCATTGCGGGAATGGGCAGTGGAGATGGGAGATGGGGGTGCTGGAGAAGTGGCAGAAAATGGAGGGGCATTGCCAAGAGTGCCTTTGTCATTATTTATTTTATCCCCTTCTAGCAGACATCACTGGATATAATGATCAGGAGTGGGAAGTTAGCTGACTTTACTCCCTCTGATCTTTGATGTCAAGAGTCCTTATTGTGTTGCTGGGACCAGCTAACTTGGATCAGCGCTCACTCGTGTGTCATGATAGGGAGATATTAGGAACTTGGGTCCAAAACTTGGGTCATAGATGTAGCAGACAATTTGGGGGGTAAATAGACTGAGGGAAAAGACTGCTAGCAGCAGAGTCCGAGGGATATGCTCACAGCCTGAGCTACGTTGTCCCATTCAAACTTAACCTCGTTAGTGGGAATATACAGGATGCCCCGGTTCAGCCAGGATGATCCACTCTCAAAGTCCATTGTCATTCAGGACAACCTTGTTTGGCCAGCCATCATCACATCACAGAGTCTGACGGCATATTTGTCCATCAATGGAAGGTTAGCTGTGTATAAATGCTCTGTTCTTTTGTACGAACGGGAGTGGACAATCAACCAAGATAACGATATGAGATTCATGTCTGGCCACCTCAGAGGAAAACCTTTGTTTGAGGGGGTACATGGAGCTTAGAGAGAGAGAGAGAGAGAAAAACAGGAAGAAAAGCTTTTTTTGAATAGTTACGGCAGAAGTCTGTGGAGGTCACCCAGAGAGGTCATGGAGGAGGTTGCTTCAGATACTCACTCTTCCAACTTCTTCCACCGGGCAGGAGATACAAAAGTCTGAGAACACGCATGAGACTCAAAAACAGCTTCTTCCCCGCTGTTACCAGACTCCTAAACGATCCTCTTATGGACTGACCTCATTAACACTACCCCCCTGTATGCTTCACCCGATGCCGGTGTTATGTAGTTACATTGTGTACCTTGTGTTGCCCTGTTGTGTATTTTCTTTTATTTCCTTTTCTTTTCATGTACTTAATGATCTGTTGGGCTGCTTGCAGAAAAATACTTTTTGCTGTACCTCGGTACACGTGACAATAAACAAAATCCAAACAAAATCCAAATCCAATACAGATTTTTGAAAAGGGTTCTAAAGGAACTTGACTTACAGCGAAGAACTGCTTCGTAAATACAAATATCATCTTTGTCTATCTATTTAAGAAACATGTAGTTTCTTAACCTTAACACATTAGTTCCCACTAAACCACACACCCAATAATATGTTTATTAGATGGTAGGCTTAATGGGAACTAATGCGTTAAGGTTAAGAAATTACATGTAATCTGTTAGTGTGAGAGCCGAAGTAAAAGTTTCAAAGTTGTTTTTTTTCCTTTTGTTTTAATAAAGTTTGTTTATAAAATAACTGAGCCCTGTTTCCTATATTATCACTCCTGGATTGAATCGATCTTTCTGCACTGTCTTAAAACTTAAAAAAGTTATGGCATCTGGTCCAGCCACTTAACCTCTGTTGAGACCTGACCAGACAACTGTAAGACGTGAGTGCATGTGACAATCCGTTATCAGTGCAATGCCACAGGGCAGAGAGGTTTTACCAAGGGTGGCATGTGGCGCAGTGGTTAGCACTGGGACTGCGACGCTGAGGACCCGGGGTTGAATCCCGGCCCTGGGTAACTGTCCATGGGGAGTTTGCACATTCTCCCCGTGTCTGCGTGGGCTTCACCCCCACAGTCCAAAGATGTGCAGGTTAGGTGGATTGGCCACGCTAAATTGCCCCTTAATTGGAGAAAAAAATAATTGGGTACTCTAAATTTAAAAACAAAATAGAGAAGATTTACCTACTCTTTTCAGTCCATGACGACACTGCAATACCGATGCAGAAACATTGCCAAAATCTTCGAAGGATCAAACAATCTAATATTTTGTGCTACAAACAAATTGACAATCTCACTTTGCAAGTTGAGGCAGCAGAAACATTTGATGCAATTTAATTATTATTCTATTAATCTCATTTGTAGCTTGAGAAGGCCTGAGGGAAAAGATTATAGGGGCGACTTTGTGTCTGTATGTCAGAAAAATATCCCAGATTGTGCTGGATGAATCATCGAGAAGCTTCCTCCTGCATAGTTGAGGCCACAATCAAACGCAGACATCACTTCAAATTAGAAAGCAGATTATTGGCCCACTGTCTCTTGTTTTCTGCCATTTTCCAACATCCTACAATATTTCCCACTTGGGTTAGATTATATATGAGCACAAGGCTTCAAAGAATGGGCATTGGAATAATACTGTGGCACTGCGCATCCTATGTGCTTTCCCGATCACATGGTGGCCAGTTTCTTCTGAGCTCCGCTCCAAGACTTACATAGCTGCCAGCTTTTTCTGCAACAGCAACAAAAAAAAAAATCCTGGAGCTTCTACCATTTTACATTAGTGTCATCAAGGAAAAGGTCAATTAGAATGTTAATAATCCTTTGATCCTTCAGTCGCCCACAGCATGTGATTTGGAAAGCCATTTTTCACCGGCCTTACTGTAGATTTACAATGCGCGCCACAATGCGAAGGACTGAATGTTTGGCATTAGCCCAGTATACTCCAGCTGTCAGCTTTCCTACGGGAAACTCCTGGAGGTCCAATCGCCTGCATTGAGTCTCATCAAGAACAAGGTGGATTCACCCTTGCCAGGATTGCAACCGTCTTAAAAATCAGCCCGCAGCATTTTGAAGGGCATCATTCATTAGACCGCATTCGTTAGTCCTGTTCACCTCTTTAATAATCACCATTTGCTCCTCATTTTATTGTGCCACTATTATGTAAAGGTATAATGTCAGTTTTTTAAAATCAAATTATCAACTCTTTGGACTGTTGAATTATGGAAATGCTGATCAAGAATGACTTAGAAACAACCATGAAACATTAACACCTCTCCATTGAAACATCTCATTCCCCCGACCACCATCACAGAGTCCCTTTCCCTCTTACAGGAGTTATTACTTCTGTTACTCTGCCAGGAAGACTTTTCCAGGGATCAATTATTCTTTGTACAGTAGGTGAGTGAGACTCAAAGTTACTTTGGGTAGGTTCGTCGACAAGAGGTGCCATCAGGATTAATATGTCCATTCATCAGATATGCAAGAGACTGCATAAGCACGTCAATGCATTCCCTAAATCTTTGGCCAGGATTTCATGCTCAACACCACAGCGGGTTCTGAGGTCAACTGTGGGGAGAGGGGAGGGGGGGGAGAGATCTTAAATTGCAAGGATGGGATTCCCTCCAAGGTGTACCCCACCCTGACCTGGTCCCGATTTTCCACCGGGGCTGGCAGGGCCTCAGAGGGGAAGCCCACCGTTGCCCCAATTTTAGGCTGGCAGGTGGATGATTCATCAGCTGGCTAAGGCCGAAATTGAACGGAGCTTGATCTTGGATGGTAAGGGTGGGGAGAAGTAGGGGGTGAAGAGGAGGGGGGTTGTCTCCATCAGAAGCACCCCTAGGGCCCAGTAACCCTCCGGACCAACCTCCCCACCCAGCCAATCTCTCAAGACTTCCATCGCCCCCCTCCGCCCCACCTTGAAACCCCAGGACTTCCCTACTGCATCTCCTCCGAACCTTGATCCCTGCTCTTGTCTTTCATCTGGTTCCCGGCACAGGTTCCAGGCTCTTCGAGCCAATGCAGCCCATGTTCCTGGAATGACTGGAGAACACTGGCCAATCTGATTGGCCAGAAGATCTGCAAGGCGGGACTCCCTCCAGGTGATGGGTAGATGTCCTATCTTCTGCAAACCAATCTCGTCAGTGCGTGAAATGGAATCGGGCCTGCTGGAGTTGGCAAGGGACCCTTCGGGTGGGGGCCAACCCCTCCCACCTTCCTGAAAATTCCGGCCTTTGTGTTTTGTGAATAACGTCCCCAGGTTTCTGCTGTATTTGTCTGTTTTTTATCTCATTGGTTTCACATTTCTCCCATCCTCTCCGAAAAGCACTGAATGTTTCAGGGCACGTCCCCCCAAAGCTGACACCACAACCACATAGCCATTCTACAGCCTGTACCTTTAGAATACCAATAGACTCTTCAATCCTGAAGATAACCCAGCCAAAACAGTTTCTGTTCTCATTCAATAACCAGACAACCTGAGTTTCCAGTTGGGTCATTGCACAGCAATCAGCCATACCTCTGAGTCAGAGGCTGTGGGTTCAAGCCTCTATTGAAGACTTGGCCACATAACCTAGACTTGACATTTTTGTGAAGCAGTGAGGATATGATTCACCCTCGGCAGCATTGTCTTTCAGATGAGTTGATAAACTGATGCCCAATCTGTCTGCTCAGATGGAATTGAAAATGCTATGATACCATTACAAAAGTATCTCTCCTCATCTCCTGGTCAATTGTCATCTTTTAAACAACACCACTAAAAATGGATCAACTGATCTTTTTCTCATTTGGTTTGTGTGCAAGCATCTACCGTGCCAATTGGTTGTCACATTCCCTGTACCACCAGCTCACAGTAGCAGCTGTCTTCAGGATGCACTGCAGGAACTCACTACGAGTCCTTTGCAAGTAACCTTCCAAAACTGTGACCTCCACCACCTAGACTAACAGAGGCAGTAGCGACATGGGAACATCACCACCCTGCATGATCCCCTCCAAGTCGCACTCAATCCTGACTTGGAAATCCGTTGCCGGTTCTTCTCTGTCACAGAGCCGGAGGCCGGATGTTTCATGCAACCCTCCACGTGTTCCACAGTGACGGAGGCCATTGGCTGGCAGAGAGATCCTCTGCTCCTGCCATTGTCTACGGGGGTTTCCCATTGAATGCGGCCCTCAGTACCGGGAGACCCGTGACTGGGGTGCACCGTCGGCGGGACTCGGAGATCCCGGCAGCGTGAACGGCCGCAAAGGTCTGGCCAAAATCCTGGAATTTCCACCCTAACAGCAATGTGTAAGTACCTGCTCCACATGGGCTGCAGCGGGTCAAGAAGGTGGCTCACCACCAGCTTCTGAAGGGCAATGCTGGCCTTGCCATGAAAAATTAAATATCTAAGCAAGCCTCCAATAATAGTGGGTAAAAGAGGTGGAATAAGCCAATTTTATATGTTGGTAAACTGTTCCTTTATTATATGTTTTTCAGTCTAACTGGCCGGGTCTTTGCTACTGATGTGGGGAGCTCTAGGCTGGAAGTTTCCTCCGTATAAAGCGTCTCTTTAGCTTCTATTTTTGTCCCGGGAGCTGGGTGTGGGATGAGCCTGCAGATTGGAGGCAACCTTAGTGGCAGCAAAGTGCCAACATGATCTCGTTAAAATCTTTGCCTTGGTTCCATTTGTTCTCTTATTTGTTGAATTATACTTAAGGCAGTCTTGACCTCGTCCATCACTACCCACCAACTCAACATGCATCCTCCATGCTAACCCAATGACAGGCCATGGCCCCCAGCTACTGCCATGGCTCCTTATACTCAATATCAACTCATTCTGCACGCTGGGGTGAGAGCCCAGACTTCTGAATGATTAACTCTGTTTATACAGGGGCAGAGAAGTGTTGACTTTGCTTGATTGACATCTCTATGAAGTTATAATAAGTTATTTTCTTCTGAGGACTCTTTTGTCAATGCTTCAGTGTTTATTCGTACAAGGTTAAGAAATGTCAAATGTGTGTAGCTTTTGTTAGTGATATTTTAGTGGTGTAGTTGACTGACACCGCTATAGGTTTGTAGTAACACATATAAAAATATTATGAATGGGTGTTGTTTAAAGCAGTTTTGCACATACCATTGTTACTATAGTGTTCATTAAGTGTATTCTGTTACTATCGGATTTGTGGAATGTTTACTAAGTGTACTGGCATGGAAAGACCATGAGTTGACATGGAGGATATGAGGAGCCATTGCGGGTGGGCAGAGGGGTATGAATTGGCATTGAGTTGGCATGGGGGCCATACGGGCACTGGAATTGACTGTGGTTCATGAATCGTTTGAGGGCCCACGTGCCATGAGTCATGGAGAAGATGACTCGACCTCTGAATAGTGCAGGGGGCTAGGCAATGCCTACCCCTGCAATGGAGCCAGCGTTGTCGGGAATACAGGGTGCGGGCTTGCTACCTCCTCCCTTGTGCCATGCCAGCAACAATTGGGGGTGCCGGGAATGGGGCAGAAATCCAAGAGTCAGGTTCCACAAACCGTTTTTAAATGGCTCAGGACTCCTTACAACCCTTTGAAAATTTGTCCCACCATTGTCAAGTCTGGCTATTCAACTCCAATTCAAGTGGTTCTGAGCAGGTAGTTCTCCAGTGAATTCTCTAATTTCCTAAATCCTCATACAGTGGCTGTGTTAGATGTGGTGGCCCAAATGTTATTGGAGAAGCGATGCAATGGTTTTTAAGACAATATTTGCTGAAAGCACATTTGCTGTGCAACTGAAAAATCTGTATGTGATCTCACATTGGGCGGGATTCTCCGGTCGCGTTCACCCGGCAACAGGAGGATCCCACCCGAGGTCAATGGATTTTCCCATTGTCGGCATCTTGCCCGTGGCGTTCTTGCGGCAGACAGGCGGAAGAATCCAACCCATTATTGCCAAGGCCCCTCCACACTGTTCGGACGATGCACCATATTGTGTCCCCACTTGCCAAATTTGCCCAACAGGAATTTATTTCAATGACTCAGCTTGCAACCATTGGATCTTTGCGTGCGATCCTCCATGCTCCTGCCAATCCTTTTCATCAATTCAACTGAAAGGATGTCAGCCGTGTCTCAGTGGAAACACTCCCACTGCTAAACCAGTGGCAACGACAACTTAACTTATGTAGCCCATTTAACATAGTGAAACATCCCAAAATACATCTCTCACTTCAGGTACCATGCCCAAAGAGGGATTGGTGGCCATGGACCTCCATGTCAATCGTACTCTGGAGGCATGGATCAACTTTGTTTGGTGATACATTCAACCAATTTGCCGGGCTCTTTCGAAAGATGGTTCTTTATTGGCCTCGATCTTCTTTACCGTTCATCTTTCCCAACAGCATCAGACTTTCTGAATCGATTTCTTGCAAGTTGATCAAGAAATTTCACTGATCGCGGTGGAAGAATTCTTTTGGTCCCAAATTTTACGAGCACCTCCTGATTGGTAGTGTACCTTGTCCTGGATATCTTCATCACTCACCTCAGAAACCATGGGCGGGATTTTCTGGTGGCTGACCCCAAAATCGCGAAATGCGATTGGGCGGAGAATCGATACCGATGCCAAAATCGTAATTCTCCGTCACCTCGAACGCGGCATCGATGCGGCCTGGGTCGCACGTACAGTAAACGCCGTTTGCGTGTCATTAGCGGGTCCGACCCGGTATTCTCCGAGGACTCCGCGATGCTCCACCTCCGATGGGCCAAGTTTCCGACGGTGCAGTTCACTTGTGCTTTTAAATATCGTGAAACCAGCTTGGTGGCTGCTGAGGGAGAGAGAGGGGGGGACGGAAAGTGTCCAACATCGCCATAGTTTGCTGACAGTCGTGCCGCTGTCCGGGGGGCTTCTGCCAGGGCCGGGGGTAATAGCGGGGGGTGGCCAGGAGGTGGGCTGTGGGGTCGGGGTGGACGGGCACGGAACACCATTGCCGCAGCCGGCAAGGCAGCCATGCAGCTGCACACGCCGCTGACAGCCCAGTGAGAACATAGGGTCACGGGTGGTATATGTGTCTCCCCAGGACACCCCCCTAGGTGCCCTCTCGTCCCTGCTGACCCATCAGCTGTATGGGCACGCTTCAGCACAACCAGTGCCATCTTGTTGGTTGGGATGGTGTGTGTGGGGAGTGTCTGTGGGGAGTGTGTGTGGGGTGTGTGTGTGTGGTGTGTGTGTGTGGGGAGTGCAGTGTGTGTGGGGAGTGTGTGCGGGGAGTGTGTGTGGGGAGTGTAATGTGTGTGTGCGGCTGGAATGAGTGTGTGTGGGGAGTGTGTGTGGGATGTGTGTGTGTGGGGAGTGCAGTGTGTGGGGAGTGTGTGCAGGGAGTGTGTGTGGGGAGTGTAATGTGTGTGTGCGGCTGGGATGAGTGTGTGTGGGGAGTGTGTGTGGGTTGTGTGTGTGTGGGGAGTGTGTGCGGGGAGTGTGTGTGGGGAGTGCAGTGTGTGTGGGGAGTGTGTGCGGGGAGTGTGTGTGGGGAGTGTAATGTGTGTGTGCGGCTGGAATGAGTGTGTGTGGGGAGTGTGTGTGGGGTGTGTGTGTGTGGGGAGTGCAGTGTGTGTGGGGAGTGTGTGCAGGGAGTGTGTGTGGGGAGTGTAATGTGTGTGTGCGGCTGGGATGAGTGTGTGTGGGGAGTGTGTGTGGGTTGTGTGTGTGTGGGGAGTGTGTGCGGGGAGTGTGTGTGGGGAGTGTAATGTGTGTGGGGAGTGTGTGCGGGGAGTGTGTGTGGGGAGTGTGTGCGGGGAGTGTGTGTGGGGAGTGTAATGTGTGTGTGCGGCTGGGATGAGTGTGTGTGGGGAGTGTGTGTGGGGTGTGTGTGTGTTGTGTGTGTGTGTGGGGAGTGCAGTGTGTGTTGTGTGTGTGTGTGGGGAGTGCAGTGTGTGTGGGGAGTGTGTGTGGGGAGTGTGTGTGGGGAGTGTGTGTGGGGTGTGTGTGTGTTGTGTGTGTGTGTGGGGAGTGCAGTGTGTGTTGTGTGTGTGTGTGGGGAGTGCAGTGTGTGTGGGGAGTGTGTGTGGGGAGTGCGTGTGGGGAGTGTGTGTGGGGTGTGTGTGTGTTGTGTGTGTGTGTGGGGAGTGCAGTGTGTGTTGTGTGTGTGTGGGGGGAGTGCAGTGTGTGTGGGGAGTGTCTGTGGGGAGTGTGTGTGGGGAGTGTGTGTGGGGTGTGTGTGTGGGGTGTGTGTGTGTGGGGAGTGTGTGTGGGGAGTGTGTGTGGGGTGTGTGTGTGGGGTGTGTGTGTGTGTGGTGTGTGTGTGTATGGGGAGTGTGTGTGGGGAGTGTGTGTGGGGAGTGTAACGTGTGTGTGGCTGGGATGAGTGTGTGTGGGGAGTGTGTGTGGGGTGTGTGTGTGTGGGGAGTGTGTGTGGGGAGTGTGTGTGGGGTGTGTGTGTGGGGTGTGTGTGTGTGGGGAGTGTGTGTGGGGAGTGTGTGTGGGGTGTGTGTGGGGAGTGTGTGCAGGGAGTGTGTGTGGGGAGTGTAATGTGTGTGTGCGGCTGGGATGAGTGTGTGTGGGGAGTGTGTGTGGGTTGTGTGTGTGTGGGGAGTGTGTGCGGGGAGTGTGTGTGGGGAGTGTAATGTGTGTGGGGAGTGTGTGCGGGGAGTGTGTGTGGGGAGTGTGTGCGGGGAGTGTGTGTGGGGAGTGTAATGTGTGTGTGCGGCTGGGATGAGTGTGTGTGGGGAGTGTGTGTGGGGTGTGTGTGTGTTGTGTGTGTGTGTGGGGAGTGCAGTGTGTGTTGTGTGTGTGTGTGGGGAGTGCAGTGTGTGTGGGGAGTGTGTGTGGGGAGTGTGTGTGGGGAGTGTGTGTGGGGTGTGTGTGTGTTGTGTGTGTGTGTGGGGAGTGCAGTGTGTGTTGTGTGTGTGTGTGGGGAGTGCAGTGTGTGTGGGGAGTGTGTGTGGGGAGTGCGTGTGGGGAGTGTGTGTGGGGTGTGTGTGTGTTGTGTGTGTGTGTGGGGAGTGCAGTGTGTGTTGTGTGTGTGTGGGGGGAGTGCAGTGTGTGTGGGGAGTGTCTGTGGGGAGTGTGTGTGGGGAGTGTGTGTGGGGTGTGTGTGTGGGGTGTGTGTGTGTGGGGAGTGTGTGTGGGGAGTGTGTGTGGGGTGTGTGTGTGTGTGGTGTGTGTGTGTATGGGGAGTGTGTGTGGGGAGTGTGTGTGGGGAGTGTAACGTGTGTGTGGCTGGGATGAGTGTGTGTGGGGAGTGTGTGTGGGGTGTGTGTGTGTGGGGAGTGTGTGTGGGGAGTGTGTGTGGGGTGTGTGTGTGGGGTGTGTGTGTGTGGGGAGTGTGTGTGGGGAGTGTGTGTGGGGTGTGTGTGGGGAGTGTGTGTGGGGAGTGTGTGTGGGGAGTGTGTGTGGGGAGTGTGTGTGGGGAGTGTGTGTGGGGAGTGTGTGTGGGGAGTGTAACGTGTGTGTGGCTGGGATGAGTGTGTGTGGGGAGTGTGTGTGGGGTGTGTGTGTGTGGGGAGTGTGTGTGGGGAGTGTGTGTGGGGTGTGTGTGTGGGGTGTGTGTGTGTGGGGAGTGTGTGTGGGGAGTGTGTGTGGGGTGTGTGTGGGGAGTGTGTGTGGGGAGTGTGTGTGGGGAGTGTGTGTGGGGAGTGTGTGTGGGGAGTGTGTGTGGGGAGTGTGTGTGGGGAGTGTGTGTGGGGAGTGTAACGTGTGTGTGGCTGGGATGAGTGTGTGTGGGGAGTGTGTGTGGGGTGTGTGTGTGTGGGGAGTGTGTGTGGGGAGTGTGTGTGGGGTGTGTGTGTGGTGTGTGTGTGTGTGGGGAGTGTGTGTGGGGAGTGTGTGTGGGGTGTGTGTGGGGAGTGTGTGTGGGGAGTGTGTGTGGGGAGTGTGTGTGGGGAGTGTGTGTGGGGAGTGTAACGTGTGTGCGGCTGCAGCTTGTCAGCCTCCCGAGTGTCAATCACGGACCCGGCGAATCCTGCACCGTTTCCCATTGGAATCGATTGTGTTCCACATGGCGCAGTGCTAGCCCAACACAGTCGGTGAATCGATCCCGGTCCGGCGCCAGTTTTGCTGTTGTGAAAGGCCACAATTCTGCCCCGGCCTCAACACTTAATCTCAGAAATGGTGCTATCGCCAATATTTATCCCTCAACCAACATTGTTGAAGAAAACAGATTCTCTGCTCGCTATCTCATAGAATCCCTGCACTGCAGAAGCAGGCCATTCGGCCCGTCAAGTCTGTACTGACTCTCTGAAAGTGCGCCCTAACCAAGCGCATTCCCCCGCCCTATCCCTGTAAGCTGCACATCTTTGGACACGAAGGGGCAATTTATCGTGGACAATCCACCTAACCTGCACATCTTCAGACTGTGGGAGGAAACCGGAGCACCCGGAGGAAACCCACGCTGACACAGGGAGAACATACAGACTCCTCACAGACAGTGTCGGAAAGTCGGAATTGAACCCAGGTCCCTGACACTGTGAGGCAGCAGTGCTAACCACCGTGCCACCCTATCGCATTGCTGTTTGTGTGATTCTGCCTTGTATGAGTCTCCTGCCATGTTTCCTAATTTACAACAGTGACCATGCTTCAAAAGCACTAAATCAGCTGTAAAGTCCCTTGGTACATCTGAGATCATGAAATGTGCGAGATACACGGATTCCTTCCCCTTTTCCAAAAAAGGGATACCTATACTAAACATTCAGCACCAATCACAGTCTCTGATCTAAAACCATTGTTTAGAGTAGATTAACCCCCACATAATATTTATGTCTTTCGACTGTTGTGTCTTTAAGACGTTTAACTGAATACAAAGTTGAATTTCCTGAGTGCAATTTCTCTGCTCATTGTTGTTTAAAATTTTAAGGCTTGATGTCAATTTTCTTCATTGTTTGATCCGCTTCCCAATCTACTCTGCGAGGGTTGCCAATTCTGGAGGTTTGATCACCTGACTTTGTGCCTCCAACAGCCTCGCCCAGTCAAATAGCCATTTCCCCCATTGCCAATATTTTTGTAACTAATAAACAAAAGTGTACAAAGAAAACGAAAAAGAGAACACAGTTATTTTTAATGTCCCTTTGATTTTTTTTTCTCTCCCAGGCTTGCTTGCCAAGTGACAAGGAAATTAATCTTTAACACCTGGAGGCTTCGGGACAATCCCGGAGAGTTGTTGATCCTAAATCGTGCCCTTGCCGACTTCTAACGGATCAGGGTAGACTCAGGAAGGCTGGACAAGGAACACAAACATCCACCTTACTGTCCCCAAAGCACAGCGTTTTACTGTAATATATAACTACAGTCCAAAGCATCCCACAGTCCAAAGATGTGCAGGTTAGATGGATTGGCCATGATAAATTGCCCTTCGTGTCCAAAATTGCCCTTAGTGTTGGGTGGGGTTACTGGGTTATGGGGATAGGGTGGAGTGTTGACCTTGGGTAGGGTGCTCTTTCCAAGAGCCGGTGCGGACTCGATGGGCCGAATGGCCTCCTTCTGCACTGTAAATTCTATGAAATTCTATAACTGAGCCACCAAAATCATGACTGATATTATAATGGAGTGAAAGACTGGTTGTCAAAAGGTCAGTCAGCGCTAAGTAGATCTTTCCTTTCCATGTTTATCTTTGGACAGCTGGCAAAAGTTTCAAGGGGGGATTTTGTTTGAAAACGCTGGAGAAGCAGAGGAAGAGGGGGTGAAGACTCTGGAGACAGCTGAAAACTGCAAACTGGTTGGCAGGTACCGCTAACCCAGGTTTTTTAAAAAAAGCACCTTTTTGTGTGAGAACAATTGCACAACGCAACCCAGGTCTGAGAGATTTAATTAAGATAATAAGTTGATACTGTGTTGGCCCCAGCTTTTCTTGTCTCATTCTGTCAAGGCAACTTTATTTTTAAAATAATGGTTATTTCGTGAGATCTGTGAGCTGGCTATATTCTGTTTCTGAAATTGGACAAAGCGCATGTGAAACACGCTGAACTTGGTGACCTTTCTAATTTAAGTTTGAAGGAATTGTCAAAGGATTAAAAGGAAATCACATCTGAAGCATGCTCTAAGCCATGTGGGGGAGGGGGGTGGGGGAGGTGGAAGGGGTTAATAGTGCCTGCTGTTGCACCAAATTGATTATTGAGAGGCAGACATTTAGAGATCAGAATTGTTATTTTGGAAAAAGCAGCGATAACCGAAAGCGAAAAGTCCGTAAATCTGCTACTCCTGATCAGAATCAGTCAGCTCTGCACCAACAATGCATTGAGTTTGCAAAGGTTTAGTAACCTTAGATGAAAAGATGTTTATATACCTTCCTGACAGCAAGTCAAAATTCATAGCATACCTGTGGCTTCCCTGAGCCCTAAGCCAGGGAGGGAGTTATTATGGAGCCATGGGAAAGCTAAAGTTTACATCCCTCACCACTCCTACTTTCTTCCCATATATGAATAGAAGCACTTTCAATCTGGATGTTTAAAGCATGTAAGATTATCATAACCTTCAAGAGAGGCTTGATGAAACTGGTCACACTTTTTGGAACAACCCGTTCCTGTCAGTGTGGAAGTGTCGCCTTTGTACTAGATCCACAATTAAAACTTAAGGAACCTGTAAATTATATGACTGATGTGGTTTCTTTTTTTTCAACTTGAGCCTTACGTGCAATATGCTGAATGATAGATGCATTGTTCCCACGAGCCACTTCTCATGCCAGGTGCTGAAAAATAACAAGACAAAAAAAACAACCTATAATTTTGTTCCTGTGCAAAATATTTCAGCACTTCCGTTGTTAATATTAGGTTGGTGAATGACCATTTACAAACTTTAATCTTAGCCACCACTGCCATTTAATAGCAGCGCCATCGCTTAATTAACATGGAGAACGTCCAGCGGCGGCTATGAGGGGAGCAGTCGGACAGGCGGTGGCTCCCGCCTGGGGATTTGCCGCTTTCTGCCCGGTTGACAGGTGAATTTTGGGAAGAAATTGGTGCATCCTGAGAGAATAAGATCCCCTCTTGTGAGTGATGTCTGGTGGATACTGTGGTAAACCACTGTGTTCTGATATTAGAGGTTGTACAGTAGAACCTGCACTACAGGTTCACCTGTGGCCCCTGCATGCTAGCTCCGCCCTGGAGGTGAGTTATAAATATGTGTGGCCTCCAGCTCGCAGCCATTTTGCCAGCTGCTGTGGGAGGCCACACATCTGATACTAATAAAGCCTCAGTTTGGATTCAACTTCGTCTCCAGTCAAATTGATCGTGCCTCAGATACAACGCAAGGCAAAAGTCGGGTAAGGGATTCTCATCAGATTCATAGAGTCCCCACAGCCCATCACGTATGCACCGACTCTACGAAAGAGCATGCCAACCAGGCCCAATCCCCAGCCCTATCCCTTTGACCCCACCTAACACTAAGGGGTAATATAGCATGTCCAATCCACCTAACCTGCACATCTTTGGACTGTGGGAGGAAACCCACACAAACACAGGGAGAACGCGCAGACTCCGCACAGTCACCCAAGGACAGAATCGAACCCGGGTCCCTGGCGCTGTGAGGCAGCAGTGCTGGCCATTGGGTACTCTAACATCAGAAGGGGAGAAAATGGCAGAGATTTCTGTGGCGTCGCTGCCCCCTCAGTGGACGATCGAGAAGCTGGTAGACTTTGTAACAAGTAAATTTGAGAAGCAGCGATATGCAGTCGCTGAGGATCTGGCGAAGGCGAGTGAGGGGGCTGTGGTACCTATTTGGGGGTCCTTGGACAAGATGGAACAGCAGATGGAGGTGCAGGGGGCATCGATCAAGAAGGTGGAGGAGGCGCTCACTGACCAAAGTGATTGGATTGTCTCTCTGGAGGCAGGGACGGCGTTGCTGGCGAGGAGCGGAGGGTGTGAAAGACCAAGAACGGTGATCGGGAGAATCGCTCAAGGTGACAGAATTTAAGGAGTGTTGGGCTGCCGGAGGGCCTGGAAGGTACAGACGCCACGGATTACATCTCTAAGATGTTTGGAAAGTTGGTGGGAGAGGGGATCTTCCGACCCTTCATGAGTTTGACCAATCCCATCGATCGTCGAGGCAGAAGCCCAGATCGGGAAAGCCCCACGGGTAATCATAACCAGGTTCCATAGGAACCTGGACAAGAAGCTGGTCCTGAGATGGGCGAGGGCCACCGTGATGGTAGATGTGAGGTCCATGCCATTTGAATATACCAGGGTGTTGGGGCAGAGCTGGCGAGAATGCGTGCAGCCTTTAATAATACCAAGGCTGCACTCTATAAAAGCCAAGTGCTTCGGGTCAACTACAAGGGCAGAAACTATTATTTCAATGCCCTGGAGAAAGTGAATTACTTTGTAAATAGACACAGGTTGGGGGGGGATCTGGAGTGCTTGAGGACTATGGTCTTTGTTTAATTCTGTATCTGTGAAGGATTGTCGTAAAGTGGGGGAAGGGGTTGTTTATTGTGTTGTTGCAGCTGTTTGGAGGAGGGGATTTAGGTGCGGTTCTCATTTTAATTTCTTCCTATAATGTTTGGTATCACTTAAATAAAGTGGTTTTGAAGATTTCATAGAATACAGTACCTGGTGTGGTTAATATAATGAGCATCAGGGATGTTGCAATGGCAGAACCTGTTTAAAAACGAAAGGATTCAGATTTTTAAAAAAAAATTCATGCTCTCCTCGATGTCCCAACGCACTGTACAGCTAATGAGGTGGTTATTCATAGAATCATAAACAAAGAATTTACAGTGCAGAAGGAGGCCGTCCAGCCCATCGAGTCTGCACCGGCCTTTGGAAAGAGCACCTTCCACCCAACCTTTTTTGGACATTAAAGACAATTTAGCATGACCAATCCACCTAAACCTGCATATCTTTGGACTGTGGAAGGAAACCAGAGCACCCGGAGGAAACCCACGCAGGCACGGGGAGAACATACAAACTCCACACAGACAGCCACCCGAGTCGGGAATAGAACCTGAGACCCTGGAGCTGAGAAGCAACTGTGCTAACCATTGTGCTACCGTGCTGCCCCGCAGTGTAGTCACTCTTACAATGTGGGAAACACAGCAGTTAATCTGTGGACAGCAAGTTCCCACAAACTGCAATGAAATCATGGCCCGATAATCAATTATTGTTTATTTAGGGATAAATATTGGCCAGGACATCAGTGAGAACTCCCAGCTCTTAATAGATTGTGGGGATTGGATCATTCATGCCCACTTGCAAGAAAGATATGGCCTCAGCACTGTCCTAAACTTCCTGCATCCAGTTTGTTATCACAACTATACCTATTGGAGACTAACTTTCCCAGCTGAGGATCTCTGCTTAATGCACCTGTAATGATGCATTGGTTTCTGAGCAATCGAAAGCTACTGCTCCAAGCTGCAGATCTATATTTAACCAATGCCGCTGGAGAAACTTGGGCAGAGGTGACGGATTCCATGGGAGAGTAAGTCATGAGGTTGGAGACACATCCTTCATTTTGAAAGATTTTCCTTCTCCTTCAAGTATTCTTGGGAACCTTACCTTTCAATTCCCACTCAGACAATCAGATAACACAGATAAGAAATGAAAGGCATATTTCTTGTCAACATGCTAGAATTCCATTGAGGCAAGGTGGAGACTTAGTTAAGCTACAGTCCTCAGATGGCTCTCCAGGGCAGCACGGTAGCACAGTGGTTAGCACTGTTGCATCACAGCTACAGGATCCCAGGTTCGATTCCTGGCTTGGGTCACTGTCTGTGCGGAGTCTGCACGTTCTCCCCGTGCCGGCGCGGGTTTCCTCCGGGTGCTCCGGTTTCCTCCCACAAGTCCCGAAAGACGTGCTGTTAGGTGAATTGGACATTCTGAATTCTCCCTCCGTGTACCCGAACAGGCGCCGGAATGTGGCGATGAGGGGATTTTCACAGTAACTTCATTGCAGTGTTAATGTAAGCCTACTTGTGACACTAATAAAGATTATTATTATTATTTTTTAAACAATTTAAATAAATTTGGAGTACCCAATTCTTATTTTCCAATTAAGGGGTAATTTAGTGTGGTCAATCCACCTACCCTGTACATCTTTGGGTTATAGAACATAGAACAATACAGCGCAGTACAGGCCCTTCGGCCCACGATGTTGCACCGAAACAAAAGCCATCTAACCTACACTATGCCATTATCATCCATATGTTTATCCAATAAACTTTTAAATGCCCTCAATGTTGGCGAGTTCACTACTGTAGCAGGTAGGGCATTCCACGGCCTCACTACTCTTTGCGTAAAGAACCTACCTCTGACCTCTGTCCTATATCTATTACCCCTCAGTTTAAAGTTATGTCCCCTCGTGCCAGCCATATCCATCCACGGGAGAAGGCTCTCACTGTCCACCCTATCCAACCCCCTGATCATTTTGTATGCCTCTATTAAGTCTCCTCTTAACCTTCTTCTCTCCAACGAAAACAACCTCAAGTCCGTCAGCCTTTCCTCATAAGATTTTCCCTCCATACCAGGCAACATCCTGGTAAATCCCCTCTGCACCCGCTCCAAAGCCTACACGTCCTTCCTATAATGCGGTGACCAGAACTGTACGCAATACTCCAAATGCGGCCGTACCAGAGTTCTGTACAGCTGCAACATGACCTCCCAACTCCGGAACTCAATCCCTCTACCAATAAAGGCCAACACTCCATAGGCCTTCTTCACAACCCTATCAACCTGGGTGGCAACTTTCAGGGATCTATGTACATGGACGCCTAGATCCCTCTGCTCATCCACACTTTCAAGAACTTTACCATTAGCCAAATATTCCGCATTCCTGTTATTCCTTCCAAAGTGAATCACCTCACACTTCTCTACATTAAACTCCATTTGCCACCTCTCAGCCCAGCTCTGCAGCTTATCTATATCCTTCTGTAACCTGCTACATCCTTCCACACTATCGACAACACCACCGACTTTAGTATCGTCTGCAAATTTACTCACCCACCCTTCTGCGCCTTCCTCTAGGTCATTGATAAAAATGACAAACAGCAACGGCCCCAGAACAGATCCTTGTGGTACTCCACTTGTGACTGTACTCCATTCTGAACATTTCCCATCAACCACCACCCTCTGTCTTCTTTCAGCTGGCCAATTTCTGATCCACATCTCTAAATCACCCTCAATCCCCAGCCTCCATATTTTTTGCAATAGCCTACCGTGGGGAACCTTATCAAACGCTTTGCTGAAATCCATATACACCACATCAACTGCTCTACCCTCGTCTACCTGTTCAGTCACCTTCTCAAAGAACTCAATAAGGTTTGTGAGGCATGACCTACCCTTCACAAAGCCATGCTGACTATCCCTGATCATATTATTCCTATCTAGATGATTATAAATCTTGTCTCTTATAATCCCCTCCAAGACTTTACCCACTACAGACGTAAGGCTCACCGGTCTATAGTTGCCGGCGTTGTCTCTGCTCCCCTTTTTGAACAAAGGGACCACATTTGCTGTCCTCCAGTCCTCTGGCACTATTCCTGTAGCCAATGATGACATAAAAATCAAAGCCAAAGGTCCAGCAATCTCTTCCCTGGCCTCCCAGAGAATCCTAGGATAAATCCCATCAGGTCCCGGGGACTTATCTATTTTCAGCCTGTCCAGAATTGCCAACACCTCTTCCCTACGTACCTCAATGCCATCTATTCTATTAGCCTGGGGCTCAGCATTCTCCTCCACAACATTATCTTTTTCCTGAGTGAATACTGACGAAAAATATTCATTTAGTATCTCGCCTATCTCTTCAGACTCCACACACAATTTCCCATCCCTGTCCTTGACTGGTCCTACTCTTTCCCTAGTCATTCGCTTATTCCTGACATACCTATAGAAAGCTTTTGGGTTTTCCTTGATCCTTCCTGCCAAATACTTCTCATGTCCCCTCCTTGCTCGTCTTAGCTCTCTCTTTAGATCCTTCCTCGCTACCTTGTAACTATCCATCGCCCCAACCGAAACTTCACACTTCATCTTCACATAGGCCTCCTTCTTCCTCTTAACAAGAGATTCCACTTCCTTGGTAAACCACGGTTCCCTCGCTCGACGCCTTCCTCCCTGTCTGACCGGTACATACTTATCAAGAACACGCAGTAGCTGATCCTTGAACAAGCCCCACTTATCCAGTGTGCCCAACACTTGCAGCCTACTTCTCCACCTTATCCCCCCCAAGTCACGTCTAATGGCATCATAATTGCCCTTCCCCCAGCTATAACTCTTGCCCTGCGGTGTATACTTATCCCTTTCCATCATTAACGTAAACGTCACCGAATTGTGGTCACTGTCCCCAAAGTGCTCTCCTACCTCCAAATCCAACACCTGGCCTGGTTCATTACCCAAAACCAAATCCAACGTGGCCTCGCCTCTTGTTGGCCTGTCAACATATTGTTTCAGGAAACCCTCCTGCACACACTGTACAAAAAACGACCCATCTATTGTACTCGAACTATATCTTTTCCAGTCAATATTTGGAAAGTTAAAGTCTCCCATAATAACTACCCTGTTACTTTCGCTCATATCCAGAATCATCTTCGCCATCCTTTCCTCTACATCCCTAGAACTATTAGGAGGCCTATAAAAAACTCCCAACAGGGTGACCTCTCCTTTCCTGTTTCTAACTTCAGCCCATACTACCTCGGAAGAAGAGTCCCCATCTAGCATCCTCTCCGCCACCGTAATACTGCTCTTGACTAGCAGCGCCACACCTCCCCCTCTTTTGCCTCCTTCTCTGAGCTTACTAAAACACCTAAACCCCGGAACCTGCAACATCCATTCCTGTCCCTGCTCTATCCATGTCTCCGAAATGGCCACAACATCGAAGTCCCAGGTACCAACCCACGCTGCCAGTTCCCCTACCTTGTTTCGTATACTCCTGGCATTGAAGTAGACACACTTCAAACCACCTACCTGAACACTGGCCCCCTCCTGCGACGTCAAATCTGTGCTCCTGACCTCTATACTCTCATTCTCCCTTACCCTAAAATTACAATCCAGGTTCCCATGCCCCTGCTGCATTAGTTTAAACCCCCCCAAAGAGCACTAACAAATCTCCCCCCCCAGGATATTTGTGCCCCTCAGGTTCAGATGTAGACCATCCTGTCTGTAGAGGTCCCACCTTCCCCAGAAAGAGCCCCAGTTATCCAAAAATCTGAATCCCTCCCGCCTGCACCATCCCTGTAGCCACGTGTTTAAATGCTCTCTCTCCCTATTCCTCATCTCACTATCACGTGGCACGGGCAACAACCCAGAGATAACAACTCTGTTTGTTCTAGTTCTGAGCTTCCATCCTAGCTCCCTGAAAGCCTGCCTGACATCCTTGTCCCCTTTCCTACCTATGTCGTTGGTGCCAATGTGGACCACGACTTGGGGCTGCTCCCCCTCCCCTAAGGACCCGGAAAACACGATCCGAGACATCACGTACCCTTGCACCTGGGAGGCAACATACCAAACGTGAGGCTCTCACGCTCCCACAAAATCTCCTATCTGTGCCCCTGACTATAGAGTCCCCAATTACTAATGCTCTGCTCCTCTCCCCCCTTCCCTTCTGAGCAACAGGGACAGACTCCGTGCCAGAGGCCCGTACCCCATGGCTTACCCCTGGTAAGTCGTCGTCCCCACAAGTATCCAAAGCGGTATACTTGTTTCTCAGGGGAACGACCGCAGGGGATCCCTGCACTGACTGTTTTTTCCCAGTCCCTCTTACAGTTACCCACCTATCTCCAATCTTTGGTGTAACTAATTCCCTGAAGCTGCTATCTATGACCCCTTCTGCCTCCCGAATGATCCGAAGTTCTTCCAACTCCAGCTCCAGTTCCCTAACTCGGTCTTGGAGGAGCTGGAGATGGCAGCACTTCCTGCAGGTAAAATCAGCAGGGACACTAACTGCATCCCTCACCTCAAACATCCTGCAGGAGGAACATTGCACTCCCTTCCCTGCTATTCCTCTAACTTTCTACCAAGATCTGGCTAACAACTAAATTAAATTTTTATAAAAAATAATAATATAATAAAATATGGTACTTACCTCAGACCAATGGGTTTTATTATTAGGTTAGAGGAGGAGGGCGGGTGGGAGACACTACACATGTAGTGTCTCGGGTTTCCTCTCCACCAGAATTTATTGGTGAGGGTCTTCCCAGACGTCCGCGGGTCGACTTCCTGTTCCCGCCTAAAAAACTAATTTAAAAAAAAGAAAAATTCTCAGCTCCTGCTGAAATTGACTAACCAGCCAGCTGTTCTCACGCCGCCGAAATCGACTGGCCTGCCCCTGCAAAGACAAGTGCTTTTAAAGGTTGACTTACCTCCCAGCAACCTCCTTCCGCAATGCTCCCGCTGAAACTGACTCACCAGCTGTTCTCCCGCCGAAATCGACTGGCCTGCCCCTGCAAAGACAAGTGCTTTTAAAAGTTGACTTACCTCCCAGCAACCTCCTTCCGCAGTGCTCCCGCTGAAACTGACTCACCAGCTGTTCTCCCGCCGAAATCGACTGGCCTGCCCCTGCAAAGACAAGTGCTTTTAAAGGTTGACTTACCTCCCAGCAACCTCCTTCCGCAATGCTCCCGCTGAAACTGACTCACCAGCTGTTCTCCCGCCGAAATCGACTGGCCTGCCCCTGCAAAGACAAGTGCTTTTAAAGGTTGACTTACCTCCCAGCAACCTCCTTCCGCAATGCTCCCGCTGAAACTGACTCACCAGCTGTTCTCCCGCCGAAATCGGGTTGTCGGGGTGAGACCCACACAAACACGGGGAGAATGTGCAAACTGCACACGGACAGTGACCCGGGGCTGGGATCGAACCTGGGACCTCAGCACCAAGAGACAGCAGTGCTAACCACTGCACCACCTTGCTGCCCGAAGATTATTATTATTAAGGTACAAAACAGAAACCCTGCCATTCTTATTGTTTGAACGATATCACCCAAGCTACAACACCAAACGTGAGTGCACATCACCACCAGCCGTCCCAACACGTTGAGCATGTAATTGTGAAAGGTAATGAAGTTGCAACCCATTTAAGTTTGGATAGAATTGCATTGCTCGACCAAAAACACTCTGGCTTCTTCTTATTGGAAAGGTTGTGCATATCCTGAAGGTCATGAGAAAAATGTTGAGGGCTAGCCATCAAAATCAGGCACAGGGATCGCGATGCGTGATTAACCCGCACTCATTGACTGCAATACAGGCAGCACACAAATTTAATGCAACATTGGATTGGATTGGATTGGATTTGTTTATTGTCACGTGTACTGAGGTACAGTGAAAAGTATTTTTCTGCGAGCAGCTCAACAGATCATTAAATACATGGGAAGAAAAGGGAATAAAAGAAAATACATAATAGGGCAACACAACATATACAATGTAACTACATAAGCACTGGCATCAGATGAAGCATACAGGGTGTAGTGTTAACGAGGTCAGTCCATAAGAGGGTCATTTAGGAGTCTGGTGACAGTGGGGAAGAAGCTGTTTTTGAGTCTGTTCGTGCGTGTTCTCAGACTTCTGTATCTCCTGCCCGATGGAAGAAGTTGGAAGAGTGAGTAAGCCGGGTGGGAGGGATCTTTGATTATGCTGCCCGCTTTCCCCAGGCAGCGGGAGGTGTAGATGGAGTCAATGGATGGGAGACGGGTTCGTGTGATGGACTGGGCGGTGTTCATGACTCTCTGAAGTTTCTTGTGGTCCTGGGCCGAGCAGTTGCCATACCAGGCTGTGATGCAGCCCGATAGGATGCTTTCTATGGTGCATCTGTAAAAGTTGGTAAGGGTTAATGTGGACATGTCTCTGTTGTCCAATAATTTTACCATATTCTATCCCTTATGAGTTCAGATTTTAGGTCTCCATATTCGCAGCCTCCAGCTATCCTGTACCGATTATCGGTGAATGAGTTGACAGGCTCTCCTGGCTGCTGCACAGGCTTATTAAATTTAGTCCTTTTGAGGATTTTGTTACTTCTTTAGGGTAACATCAGATAATGTTAGTAATTCTTCACGTTTAACAGATGATTCATTCATTCCTTGTCTAGCCATCGTATTGGCCGGAATTCTCTGGCTCTTCGCTGGCAGTGGGAATCTCGGGTCCCGCGGCCGCGCACCCTCACCGCTGGTTTTCCCGAGCAGCGTGGGGTGTCTTCAATGGGAATTCCATTGACAGCAGTGGGAGCAGAGAATCCTGCTGTCAGCGAACGGCATGTCACTTCCCGTCTCCAAGAAGCACGTGCGGGGGGGGTTGGTCAGAGAATCTCGCACATCATCCACTATCAGGCCGACCGAATAAAGTGGTGTGTTAACTTGTGGAGTTTCTATGGGCGCCAAGGACTCGGGTTCGATCCCGGCCCCGGGTTACTGTCCGTGTGGAGTTTGCACATTCTCCCCATGTCTGCGTGGGTCTCACCCCAACAACCCAACAGATGTGCAGGCTAGGTGGATTGGCCACGCTAAATTGAGGTTCTTCCCTGCAATTCTGCAGGAGCGTCAGTTCACAATGAAGTGAAACATCCGCTCTGCTGAGCATTGCAAGGCCCCTCAGAGTGGCCCAGGCAGCAGGAGCATTGTTTCAGCATATCATTGGTCCGCTCCATCACACGGCAGCCTGGTTTTCATGGCACGCATGTTGCACAAGTGTGGACGGGTTAATCGGAGTGAACGTCCAATTGGTCAAAAGATAATCCCCAGGAGTGGACTTTGGTTTTCTCTGGTGCCTCAAGTGCCGCTGGCACAGCCGATGGTCGCAGGTGAAGGCATCATAACCGCTGCCGAGACACTGGGTATTGAACTGTCTGATATCCCTGTGTGAGGGGCTTGATTGCTCCATAAAGCAGGGTTGACATGCCCACAAATCAATGTGCATGCAGCCAGTGGAGTCACGAACCATGGAGATGCCTGCAATCCTATAGTGAAGCACTAATGCCGCCCTACCTAGCTCTCTTTGGCAAGACAGAATGAAAATCAGCCAACTCTTGATAAATAGAGAGCGTCAGTGATCTCACTCATGCAACAGTGGACAGCAAAAGTTGAGATGTTGTTAATATCTATACCTGTGGGAAGTGCACCCAACTTCAGCTCCTCAAAGACCGTGTTAGGGAACTGGAGCTGAAGATGGATGAACTTCGGATCATCCGGGAGGCAGAAGGGGTGATTGAGAAGAGTTACAGGGAGGTAACCATACCCAAGGTACAGGACAAGAATAGCTGGGTTACAGTCAGGGGGAAAAAAACAAACAGGCAGACAGTGCAGGGATCCCTCGTGGCCGTTCCCCTTCAAAACAAGTACACCGTTTTGGATGCTGTTGGGGGGGATGACCTACCGGGGGAAGGTCCTAGCGGCCAGGTCTCTGGCACTGAGTCTGGCTCTGGGGCTCAGAAGGGAAGGGGGGAGAATAGAAAAGCAATAGTTGTAGGAGATTCAATGGTTAGGGGAATAGATAGGAGATTCTGTGGTCGCGAGCGAGACTCCCAGAAGGTATGTTGCCTCCCGGGTGCCAGGGCCAGGGATGTCTTGGATCGTGTCTTCAGGATCCTTAAGGGGGAGGGGTAGCAGCCAGAAGTCGTGGTGCACATTGGTACCAACGACATAGGTAGGAAAAGGGGTGTGGAGGTAATAAACAAGTTTAGGGAGTTAAGCTGGAAGTTAAAAGCCAGGACAGAGTTGTCATCTCTGGTTTGTTGCCGGTGCCGCGTGATAGCGAGGCCAGGAATAGGGAGAGAGTGCAGTTGAACACGTGGCTGCAGGAATGGTGTAGGAGGGAGGGCTTCAGGTATTTGGATAATTGGAGCGCATTCTGGGGAAGGTGGGACATGTACAAGCAGGACGGGTTGCATCTGAACCAGAGGGGCACCAATATCCTGGGAGGGAGGTTTTCTAGTACTCTTCGGGAGGGTTTAAACTAATTTGGCTGGGGAATGGGAACCGGATTTGTAGTCCAGCAACTAAGGTAGCCAATATTCAGGATGCTAAAGCGTGTAATGAGGCAGTGGGGAAGGGAACACTAACAAAGGAGAGTACTTGCAGGCACGGAGATGGGTTGAAGTGTGTATACTTCAACGCAAGAAGCATCAGGAATAAGGTGGGTGAACTTAAGGCATGGATCGGTACTTGGGACTATGATGTGGTGGCCATCACGGAAACTTGGATAGAAGAGGGGCAGAAATGGTTGTTGGAGGTCCCTGGTTTTGGATGTTTCAATAAGATTAGGGAGGGTGGTAAAAGAGGTGGGGGGTGGCATTGTTAATTAGAGATAGTATAACAGCTGCAGAAAGGCAGTTCGAGGAGTATCACCCTAATGAGGTAGTATGGGTTGAAGTCAGAAATAGGAAAGGAGCAGTCACCTTGTTAGGAGTTTTCTATAGGCCCCCCAATAGTAGCAGAGATGTGGAGGAACAGATTGGGAAACAGATTTTGGAAAGGTGCAGAAGTCACAGGGTAGTAGTCATGGGTGACTTTAACTTCCCAAATATTGAGAGGAAACTCTTTAGATCAAATAGTTTGGATGGGGTGGTGTTTGTGCAGTGTGTCCAGGAAGCTTTTCTAACACAGTATGTAGATTGTCCGACCAGAGGAGGGGCAATATTGGATTTAGTACTTGGTAATGAACCAGGGCAAGTGATAGATTTGTTAGTGGGGGAGCATTTTGGAGATAGTGACCACAATTCTGTGACTTTCACTTTAGTAATGGAGAGGGATAGGTGCGTGCAACAGGGCAAGGTTTACAATTGGGGGAAGGGTAAATACGATGTTGTCAGACAAGAATTGAAGTGCATAAGTTGGGAACATAGGCTGTCAGGGAAGGACACAAGTGAAATGTGGAACTTGTTCAAGGAACAGGTACTACGTGTCCTTGATATGTATGTCCCTGTCAGGCAGGGAAGAGATGGTCGAGTGAGGGAACCATGGTTGACAAGAGAGGTCTATGTCTTGTTAAGAGGAAAAAGGAGACTTATGTAAGGCTGAGGAAACAAGGTTCAGACAGGGCATTGGAGGGATACAAGATAGCCAGGAGGGAACTGAAGAAAGGGATTAGGAGAGCTAAGAGAGGGCATGAACAATCTTTGGCGGGTAGGATCAAGGAAAACCCCAAGGCCTTTTACACATATGTGAGAAATATGAGAATGACTAGAGCGAGGGTTGGTCCGATCAAGGACAGTAGCGGGAGATTGTGTATTGAGTCTGAAGAGATAGGAGAGGTCTTGAACGAGTACTTTTCTTCTGTATTTACAAATGAGAGGGGCGCTATTGTTGGAGAGGACAGCGTGAAACAGATTGGTAAGCTCGAGGAAATACTTGTTAGGAAGGAAGATGTGTTGGGCATTTTGAAAAACTTGAGGATAGACAAGTCCCCCGGGCCTGACGGGATATATCCAAGGATTCTATGGGAAGAGATGAAATTGCAGAGCCGTTGGCAATGATCTTTTCGTCCTCACTGTCAACAAGGGTGGTACCAGGGGATTGGAGAGTGGCGAATGTCGTGCCCCTGTTCAAAAAAGGGACTAGGGATAACCCTGGGAATTACAGGCCAGTTAGTCTTACTTCGGTGGTAGGCAAAGTAATGGAAAGGGTACTGAAGGATAGGATTTCTGAGCATCTGGAACGACACTGCTTGATTAGGGATAGTCAGCACGGATTTGTGAGGGGTAGGTCTTGCCTTACAAGTCTTATTGAATTCTTTGAGGAGGTGACCAAGCATGTGGATGAAGGTAAAGCAGTGGATGTAGTGTACATGGATTTTAGTAAGGCATTTGATAAGGTTCCCCATGGTAGGCTTCTGCAGAAAGTAAGGAGGCATGGGATAGTGGGAAATTTGGCCAGTTGGATAACGAACTGGCTAACCGATAGAAGTCAGAGAGTGGTGGTGGATGGCAAATATTCAGCCTGGATCCCAGTTACCAGTGGCGTACCGCAGGGATCAGTTCTGGGTCCTCTGCTGTTTGTGATTTTCATTAATGACTTGGATGAGGGAGTTGAAGGGTGGGTCAGTAAATTTGCAGACGATACGAAGATTGGTGGAGTTGTGGATAGTGAGGAGGGCTGTTGTCGGCTGCAAAGAGACATAGATAGGATGCAGAGCTGGGCTGAGAAGTGGAAGATGGAGTTTAACCCTGAAAAGTGTGAGGTTGTCCATTTTGGAAGGACAAATATGAATGCGGAATACAGGGTTAACGGTAGAGTTCTTGGCAATGTGGAGGAGCAGAGAGATCTTGGGGTCTATGTTCATACATCTTTGAAAGTTGCCACTCAAGTGGATAGAGCTGCGAAGAAGGCCTATGGTGTGCTCGCGTTCATTAACAGAGGGATTGAATTTAAGAGCTGTGAGGTGATGATGCAGCTGTACAAAACTTTAGTAAGGCCACATTTAGAGTACTGTGTACAGTTCTGGTCGCCTCATTTTAGGAAGGATGTGGAAGCTTTGGAAAAGGTGCAAAGAAGATTTACCAGGATGTTGCCTGGAATGGAGAGTAGGTCTTACGAGGGAAGGTTGAGGGTGCTAGGCCTTTTCTCATTAGAACGGAGAAGGATGAGGGGCGACTTGATAGAGGTTTATAAGATGATCAGGGGAATAGATAGAGTAGACAGTCAGAGACTTTTTCCCCGGGTGGAACAAACCATTACAAGGGGACATAAATTTAAGGTGAAAGGTGGAAGATATAGGAGGGATATCAGAGGTCGGTTCTTTACCCAGAGAGTAGTGGGGGCATGGAATGCACTGCCTGTGGAAGTAGTTGAGTCGGAAACATTAGGGACCTTCAAGCAGCTATTGGATAGGTACATGGATTACGGTAAAATGATATAGTGTAGATTTATTTGTTCTTACGGGCAGTACGGTCGCATTGTAGATAGCACAATTGCTTCACAGCTCCAGGGTCCCAGGTTCGATTCCGGCTTGGGTCACTGTCTGTGCGGAGTCTGCACGTCCTCCCCGTGTCTGCGTGGGTTTCCTCTGGGTGCTCCGGTTTCCTCCCACAATCCAAAGATGTGCAGGTTAGGTGGATTGGTCATGATAAATTGCCCTTAGTGTCCAAAATTGCCCTTGGTGTTGGGTGGAGGTGTTGAGTTTGGGTAGTGTGCTCTTTCCAAGAACTGGTGCAGACTCAAAGGGCCAAATGGCCTCCTTCTGCACTGTAAATTCAATGATAATCTATGATTAATCTAGGACAAAGGTTCAGAACAAAATCGTGGGCCGAAGGGCCTGTTCTGTGCTGTATTTTCTATGTTCTATGTTCTATCTCCAGCTGGGGCAGCACGGTGGCACAGTGGCATTGCTGCCTACGGCGCTGAGGAATCGGGTTCGAATCCCGGCCCTGGGTCATTGTCTGTGTGGAGTTTGCACATTCTCCCCGTGTTTGCGTGGGTTTCACCCCCACAACCCAAAAGATGTGCAGGGTAGGTGGATTGGCCACGCTAAATTGGCCCTTAATTGGAAAAAAATAATAATTGGGTACTCGAATTTTTTTCATTTTTTAAAATATCTCCAGCTGCAGCATGGAAGGTTCCAGACACAGAAAGCATCATGGCTACAGGCTCCGTCACACTCACTGGCAATGCGATCCTTGTCCTGCTCTGAGGCTCCAGGTGTGAGTGCAGCGGGTGACAAACGTCACGAAAGATGCCCTTACTGAAGCAAGGGCTGTTACTTCCCTTGAGGAAGAATGATTCCGAAGCTAGCCTGAACCTTAAAACAGGTTTATTTCCGAAACAGGAAAGCAAAATCACAGACTCATCCAGTTCTCCCCAGACACCCAGTGTGAACTGGTTTGTATACCCTTACAATGATCCCTAATCCTTCCCCAGTTGGGGGCAGCTTTTCTTAATTACTCGGTTAAAGCATGCATTTCATTGGAACTTCAACATCAATACGGACATTACATGTACTGTTCCTCACTGAGGTTCAGATCAGAGAATTTCTCCCTGAATACCCACACTCTCCTGCTTCTTCTCTCCCCTTTCTCCTCCCTCTTTCAGCAGCTTGCTCTGCCTGATGTTTGTTCATTCCCTGAGTCGAGTTCTATTTGAAGATGAATGCCTACCAGTGCGTTCATGTTTGAAAGCAACTGGGTGATGCAGAAGTATTGAAGCCAGCAGAAATTCCTAGGGCTGCTACCACACCACTCCCGCAAACTTCGCCAACTTTAAACAAATACTGAAAGCACCAATCACAGAGTGACGAGGGCATTAACTGGAGTCTTGAGGTGCAAAATAGCACCTCCGGCAACCAATCAGTGTCGTATCGTGATGAGCATCCTGATTTGCCAGTTCTGATAGTTCCAGCGGTTGTTCAGTGTGCCCACGCGAATGCGCTCATCAACATGGCAACTGTGCCATTCACCCCAGCGTGTTTGCTTCCACGGCTCGCACCATTTGGGACACTAAACATCAGCCAATCCGCCTATGCATCCTAGAGTGTTCCCATTCAGTACCTCTTGCCACCTTCTGCTTCTGGCTCCTGTGGGCAGCACGGTAGCACAGTGGTTAGCACTGTTGCTTCACAGCGCCAGGGTCTCAGGTTCGATTTCCGGCTTGGGTCACTATCCGTGCGGAGTCTGCGCGTTCTCCCCATGTCTGTGGGTTTTCTCCGGGTGCTCCGGTTTTCTCCCACAAGTCCCGAAAGATGTGCTTGTTAGGTAATTTGGACATTCTGAATTCTCCCTCTGTGTACCCAAACAGAGTGTGGTGACTAGGGACTTTTCACAGTAAATTCATTGCAGTGTTAATGTAAGCCTACTTGTGACAATAAATATTATTATTATTAGATGATGTACTTGGATGCATTTGTTCAATTGCTATTGTGACATAACTGAGCAATTTGCTGGATTTAATTTGCAACGACAATGTTTATGCAAATTTTACAGTATTTGCCTGTGCAAACATATACCTTCCTTGTGTCATGAAGCACAACAGAATTAAACTCCTGTTGCAGTGAGGTAGTCGTGTTCAGACTGGTGTTAACAGATAAATTGATTGTTCATATCTACATATCAATAGGTCAAAACATGACAATATAATCCTGATTGATTACCATTCTGATTGACTCTATCATCACTAAAACTGCGAGAGACAATGTCTGGGTCAATCCCAAATATCCCACAGGATTCGATGTTGGGATTCTCCTGATGTGTATCGCCCAGTTAAACTGCTGAGTTGCTGGGGGAGGTTTGCTGAATGAAAATTCCAGCCTCTACAGCAAATGTTTGTTAATCGATATATATATATATAAGAGAATAAGAAAAATAATATATTTTAAAAGGTCAAATTAAAAGATCGTGCTGAAAAGTGACAGAGCACCACATGATCAGATCAGTGTGCCTATACACTGGTGTCACTGGGCGTTTAAAATCCAGCTCAGAAAAGCAACCAATACGACAGAATACAGCTTTACATTTCCCACACTCTGTGTCCTTGATGCATTTCTGTGGAAGGCTGCTGAATTATTGCCAATTATGCCAAATTTGGAGCGGGTTTTGTGCTGTCTTTTATAGCAACTGGGGACTGGATTGAGATGGTGGAAGGAGATTTAGTGCCCTTAGCAGCCAGAGAAAAAGCGATCTTTAACCTCTCACACGGGGCTGCACATGAACACAATTGGCTGGAGGGTGGGGGGGGTATTATCCCACATCCTGCCCAATGGGCAGTTAAAATGCCCCTGCGAGACTTACCTCCTGCACTGCCTTCCTGTAGCTTACCTGTACTTTTTGAGCAGATCAGTGGGTCACCTGCCGGAAGGGAGAGGGGGCTTTCTGTAATTCTGCAGAGCACACAGGCAATTCTGACACCAGCGTCCAATGGCAATATCAGCCCGCGCACGGCCTGTCTTGGGGCAGATGACATTACCACCTCCCCATCAGGTTGCATCCATTAGCAAAGGGAGCAGAAGAGGTCCTGAATTTAGTTTAGCTTCTTCCCATTGTAGGCGGGGTGGGTGGGCAAGACAGCACTACCTGATCCCAAAATGAAAACTTGGGCCTTGCTGGTTTCACCAATCTGTCCAGAGACAGCATAGACAGTTAGACAGCACTCAAAGTGCCTCAGTTGGTATGTGTATCTCCCAGTGCCGGGTTTGGAGCAGCTGTTCAGATAATAATCAAGTGGGAATAGTTTGTTGAGGAGAAACAGATTATAGACGATTGGGAAGGTCCCTGAGATTTACATATGGTAATGTATGGTCATGGAAGTTGATGGGGGCAAAGAGCCAAATACACAGAAGGCATAATCAAAGAACAACAAAGGTATAATTGTCCAGAACGTAAGAAGCAAGACAGGCAGTTACCTTCTAGCAGTTTCAGAAAGCAGACAGGCCAGTTGCCAGCCTCCAATCCTGAAGAGCAAGTTTACAGCAAACAAGCTTCTAGGTATTAGAGCCAAGGCAGTGCAGAAAAGCTTTGTAACAGCAGTTTTAAAATATCTTTGATGGACCAGGAAAAGACGGTTCCCAGATTTGAGCATCATCCCTGTATTGTGTAGTCACTATAGCTGATTATACAATTTGGATGTTGTTTGGGGAACAGGGGGAAGCCTTACAGAGGTCAAGGATCGTAGATATATTGTGCAACAAGGGGTACTTTCTACAGAAACTGTGTGTGTTCAATAATTCAGGCATTTTAAATTGTGTGAGAGTAAGAGTTGTCCGGTTTGTGTGTAATTGTCTTTTCTTTATTTTAATAAATAGTCTTGAATAATTGCTACCCGATGATTGGGCTGTTTATTCACATTGCGGCTTCACTTGTCTCCTTCCACCAAACAAAATGAACTATTCAGCCCCACAATCCGGTGTTCCAAGTTGGGATACCCTCGCAAATAACATCAAAGTGCTTCGTGAGACTTGTCCTGGATGCTTCCTTGATACCCTTTCGAATGCCCGATCAGTCACCTCTCCTACACAATTCCCCCAATGTTGAAATGCAGAAACACATTGCTGACCCAGTAGCTCTGACTGCCATCTTTGGGTGTGAGACTGACGCTGAGCATTGCAAATGAGGCTGGGGTTAAAATCTCCCAAGGCACTCATTGTGCTGAAAGCCGGGTGGTGTCCTGTCTGCCTTGGAGCCCAGCCTAGCTGGGTCAGTGCTCCATAAAATCACCTGCCTCGTCTCAGTTCTTTTGTGTCATATTCTGATGTTTTTTTGCTGCCTTGGCTGTGAGATAGCATTCTCACCTCTGAGGTAGAAGCTTCAAGGGTGAACCATTGATTCTGGATGAATCCAATTCCTAAGTCTTGAGCATATATCTTTTTTTTTAAATTTAGAGTACCCAATTCATTTTTTCCAATTAAGGGGCAATTTAGCGTGTTCAATCCACCTACCTTGCACATCTTTGGGTTGTGGGGCGAAACCCACGCAAATACGGGGAGAATGTGCAAACTCCACATGGACAGTGACCCAGAGCCAGGATCGAACCTGGGACCTCGGCGCCGTGAGACTGCAATGCTACCACTGCGCCATCGTGCTGCCCCAGTCTTGAGCATATATCTTGAGTGACCCCTCAATGCCATACTGAGAGCACTGTGAGTACTGTGAGTACTGAGAGTACTGAGATTACTGAGCGTACTGAGACTACTGACAGTACTAAGAGTATTGAGAGTACTGAGAGTACTGAAAGTATTGGGAGTACTGAGAGTACTAAGAGTATTGAGAGTATTGAGAGTGCTGAGAGTACAGTGAGAACTGTGAGAACTGTGAGAACTGAGACTACTGACCGTACTGTGCGTATTTATAGTACTGAGAGTACAGTGAGTACTGAGAGTATTGAGAGTACTGAGAGCACTGAGAGTATTGAGATTATTGAGAGTACTGTAAGTACTGAGAGTACTGAGAGTATTGAGAGTACAGTGAGTACTGAGAGTATTGAGAGTACTGAGAGCACTGAGAGTATTGAGAGTATTGAGATTATTGAGAGTACGGTAAGTACTGAGAGTACTGAGAGTATTGAGAGAACAGTGAGTACTGAGAGTATTGAGAGTACTGAGAGCACTGAGAGTATTGAGATTATTGAGAGTACTGTAAGTGCTGAGAGTACTGAAAGTATTGGGAGTACTAAGAGTATTGCGAGTACTGAGAACACAGAGAGTACAGTGAGTACAGTGAGTACTGAGAGTATTGAGAGTACAGTGAGTACAGTGAGTACTGAGAGTATTGAGAGTACTGAGAGTACTGAGAGTATTGAAAGTACAGTAAGTACTGAGAGTATTGAAAAATGAAAATGAGAGTATTGAGAGTACTGAGAGCACTGAGAGTATTCAGAGTACTGAGAGTACTCAGAGTATTGAGAGTACAGTGAGTACTGAAAGTATTGAAAAATGAAAATGAGAGTATTGATAGTACTGAGAGCACTGAGAGTATTCAGAGTACTGAGAGTACTGAGAGTATTGAGAGTACAGTGATTACTGAGAGTATTGAGAGTACTGAGAGCACTGAGAGGATTGAGAGGATTGAGAGCACTGAGAGTATTGAGATAATTGTGAGAACTGTGAGAACTGAGACTACTGACCGTACTGTGCGTCTTCATAGTACTGAGAGCACTGAGAGTACAGTGAGTACTGAGAGTATTGAGAGTACAGTGAGTACATAGAACATAGAACAATACAGCGCAGTACAGGCCCTTCGGCCCACGATGTTGCACCGAAACAAAAGCCATCTAACCTACACTATGCCATTATCATCCATATGTTTATCCAAACTTTTAAATGCCCTCAATGTTGGCGAGTTCACTACTGTAGCAGGTAGGGCATTCCACGGCCTCACTACTCTTTGCGTAAAGAACCTACCTCTGACCTCTGTCCTATATCTATTACCCCTCAGTTTAAAGTTATGTCCCCTCGTGCCAGCCATTTCCATCCGCGGGAGAAGGCTCTCATTGTCCACCCTATCCAACCCCCTGATCATTTTGTATGCCTCTATTAAGTCTCCTCTTAACCTTCTTCTCTCCAACGAAAACAACCTCAAGTCCATCAGCCTTTCCTCATAAGATTTTCCCTCCATACCAGGCAACATCCTGGTAAACCTCCTCTGCACCCGCTCCAAAGCCTCCACATCCTTCCTGTAATGCGGTGACCAGAACTGTACGCAATACTCCAAATGCGGCCGTACCAGAGTTCTGTACAGCTGCAACATGACCTCCCAACTCCGGAACTCAATCCCTCTACCAATAAAGGCCAACACTCCATAGGCCTTCTTCACAACCCTATCAACCTGGGTGGCAACTTTCAGGGATCTATGTACATGGACACCTAGATCCCTCTGCTCATCCACACTTTCAAGAACTTTACCATTAGCCAAATATTCCGCATTCCTGTTATTCCTTCCAAAGTGAATCACCTCACACTTCTCTACATTAAACTCCATTTGCCACCTCTCAGCCCAGCTCTGCAGCTTATCTATATCCCTCTGTAACCTGCTACATCCTTCCACACTATCGACAACACCACCGACTTTAGTATCGTCTGCAAATTTACTCACCCACCCTTCTGCGCCTTCCTCTAGGTCATTGATAAAAATGACAAACAGCAACGGCCCCAGAACAGATCCTTGTGGTACTCCACTTGTGACTGTACTCCATTCTGAACATTTCCCATCAACCACCACCCTCTGTCTTCTTTCAGCTAGCCAATTTCTGATCCACATCTCTAAATCACCCTCAATCCCCAGCCTCCGTATTTTCTGCAATAGCCTACCGTGGGGAACCTTATCAAACGCTTTGCTGAAATCCATATACACCACATCAACTGCTCTACCCTCATCTACCTGTTCAGTCACCTTCTCAAATAACTCAATAAGGTTTGTGAGGCATGACCTACCCTTCACAAAGCCATGCTGACTATCCCTGATCATATTATTCCTATCTAGATGATTATAAATCTTGTCTCTTATAATCCCCTCCAAGACTTTACCCACTACAGACGTGAGGCTCACCGGTCTATAGTTGCCGGGGTTGTCTCTGCTCCCCTTTTTGAACAAAGGGACCACATTTGCTGTCCTCCAGTCCTCTGGCACTATTCCTGTAGCCAATGATGACATAAAAATCAAAGCCAAAGGTCCAGCAATCTCTTCCCTGGCCTCCCAGAGAATCCTAGGATAAATCCCATCAGGTCCCGGGGACTTATCTATTTTCAGCCTGTCCAGAATTGCCAACACCTCTTCCCTACGTACCTCAATGCCATCTATTCTATTAGCCTGGGTCTCAGCATTCTCCTCCACAACATTATCTTTTTCCTGAATGAGTAGTGACGAAAAATATTCATTTAGTATCTCGCCTATCTCTTCAGACTCCACACACAACTTCCCATCCCTGTCCTTGACTGGTCCTACTCTTTCCCTAGTCATTCGCTTATTCCTGACATACCTATAGAAAGCTTTTGGGTTTTCCTTGATCCTTCCTGCCAAATACTTCTCATGTCCCCTCCTTGCTCGTCTTAGCTCTCTCTTTAGATCCTTCCTCGCTACCTTGTAACTCTCCATCGCCCCAACCGAAACTTCACACCTCATCTTCACATAGGCCTCCTTCTTCCTCTTAACAAGAGATTCCACTTCCTTGGTAAACCACGGTTCCCTCGCTCGACGCCTTCCTCCCTGCCTGACCGGTACATACTTATCAAGAACACGCAGTAGCTGATCCTTGAACAAGCCCCACTTGTCCAGTGTGCCCAACACTTGCAGCCTACTTCTCCACCTTATCCCCCCCAAGTCACGTCTAATGGCATCATAATTGCCCTTCCCCCAGCTATAACTCTTGCCCTGCGGTGTATACTTATCCCTTTCCATCATTAACGTAAACGTCACCGAATTGTGGTCACTGTCCCCAAAGTGCTCTCCTACCTCCAAATCCAACACCTGGCCTGGTTCATTACCCAAAACCAAATCCAACGTGGCCTCGCCTCTTGTTGGCCTGTCAACATATTGTTTCAGGAAACCCTCCTGCACACACTGTACAAAAAACGACCCATCTATTGTACTCGAACTATATCTTTTCCAGTCAATATTTGGAAAGTTAAAGTCTCCCATAATAACTACCCTGTTACTTTCGCTCTTATCCAGAATCATCTTCGCCATCCTTTCCTCTACATCCCCAGAACTATTAGGAGGCCTATAAAAAACTCCCAACAGGGTGACCTCTCCTTTCCTGTTTCTAACTTCAGCCCATACTACCTCGGAAGAAGAGTCCCCATCTAGCATCCTCTCCGCCACCGTAATACTGCTCTTGACTAGCAGCGCCACACCTCCCCCCTTTTGCCTCCTTCTCTGAGCTTACTAAAACACCTAAACCCCGGAACCTGCAACATCCATTCCTGTCCCTGCTCTATCCATGTCTCCGAAATGGCCACAACATCGAAGTCCCAGGTACCAACCCATGCTGCCAGTTCCCCTACCTTGTTTCGTATACTCCTGGCATTGAAGTAGACACACTTCAAACCACCTACCTGAACACTGGCCCCCTCCTGCGACGTCAAATCTGAGCTCCTGACCTCTATACTCTCATTCTCCCTTACCCTAAAACTACAATCCAGGTTCCCATGCCCCTGCTTCATTAGTTTAAACCCCCCCAAAGAGCACTAACAAATCTCCCCCCCAGGATATTTGTGCCCCTCAGGTTCAGATGTAGACCATCCTGTCTGTAGAGGTCCCACCTTCCCCAGAAAGAGCCCCAGTTATCCAGAAATCTGAACCCCTCCCGCCTGCACCATCCCTGTAGCCACGTGTTTAAATGCTCTCTCTCCCTATTCCTCATCTCACTATCACGTGGCACGGGCAACAACCCAGAGATAACAACTCTGTTTGTTCTAGTTCTGAGCTTCCATCCTAGCTCCCTGAAAGCCTGCCTGACATCCTTGTCCCCTTTCCTACCTATGTCGTTGGTGCCAATGTGGACCACGACTTGGGGCTGCTCCCCCTCCCCCCTAAGGACCCGGAAAACACGATCCGAGACATCACGTACCCTTGCACTTGGGAGGCAACATACCAAACGTGAGTCTCTCACGCTCCCACAAAATCTCCTATCTGTGCCCCTGACTATAGAGTCCCCAATTACTAATGCTCTGCTCCTCTCCCCCCTTCCCTTCTGAGGAACAGGGACAGACTCCGTGCCAGAGGCCCGTACCCCATGGCTTACCCCTGGTAAGTCCCCCCCCCCACAAGTATCCAAAGCGGTATACTTGTTTCTCAGGGGAACGACCGCAGGGGATCCCTGCACTGACTGCTTTATCCCAGTCCCTCTTACAGTTACCCACCTATCTCCAATCTTTGGTGTAACTAATTCCCTGAAGCTGCTGTCTATGACCCCTTCTGCCTCCCGAATGATCCGAAGTTCTTCCAACTCCAGCTCCAGTTCCCTAACTCGGTCTTGGAGGAGCTGGAGATGGCAGCACTTCCTGCAGGTAAAATCAGCAGGGACACTAACTGCATCCCTCACCTCAAACATCCTGCAGGAGGAACATTGCACTCCCTTCCCTGCCATTCCTCTCACTTTCTACCAAGATCTGGCTAACAACTAAATTAAATTTTTTATAAAAAATAATAATAATATAATAAAATATGGTACTTACCTCAGACCAATGGGTTTTATTATTAGGTTAGAGGAGGAGGGCGGATGGGAGACACTACACGTGTAATGTCTCGGGTTTCCTCTCCACCAGAATTTATTGGTGAGGGTCTTCCCAGACGTCCGCGGGTCGACTTCCTGTTCCCGCCTAAAACACTAATTTAAAAAAAAAGAAAAATTCTCAGCTCCCGCTGAAATTGACTAACCAGCCAGCTCCACTCCCGCCGAAATCGACTGGCCTGCCCCTGCAAAGACAAGTGCTTTTAAAGGACAGACTTACCTCCCAGCAGCCACTTCCGCACTGCTCCCGCTGAAACTGACTCACCAGCTGTTCTCACGCCGAAATCGACTGGCCTGCCCCTGCAAAGACAAGTGCTTTTAAAGGACAGACTTACCTCCCAGCAGCCACTTCCGCACTGCTCCCGCTGAAACTGACTCACCAGCTGTTCTCACGCCGAAATCGACTGGCCTGCCCCTGCAAAGACAAGTGATTTTAAAGGACACTTAACTCCCAGCAACCACTCCCGCAATGCTCCCGCTGAAACTGACTAACCAGCTGTTCTCCCGCCGAAATCGACTGGCCTGCCCCTGCAAAGACAAGTGCTTTTAAAGGACAGACTTACCTCCCAGCAGCCACTTCCGCAATGCTCCCGCTGAAACTGACTCACCAGCTGTTCTCACGCTGAAATCGACTGGCCTGCCCCTGCAAAGACAAGTGCTTTTAAAGGTTGACTTACCTCCCAGCAGCCACTTCCGCAATGCTCCCGCTGAAACTGAGTCACCAGCTGATTCTCCCGCCGAAATCGACTGAGTTTTGAGAGTATTGAGAGTACAGTGAGTACTGAGAGTATTGAGAGTACAGTGAGTACAGTGATTACTGAGAGTATTGAGAGTACTGAGAGCACTGAGAAGATTGAGAGGATTGAGAGGATTGAGAGTACTGAGAGTATTGAGAGTATTGAGAGTACTGAGAGTACTGAGAGTATTGAGAGTACTGAGAGTATTGAGAGTATTGAGAGCACTGAGAGTATTGAGAGTACAGTGAGTACTGAGAGTATTGAGAGTACTGAGAGTACTGAGAGTACTGAGAGTACTGAGAGTACTGAGAGTACTGAGAGTATTGAGAGTATTGAGAGCACTGAGAGCACTGAGAGCACTGAGAGCACTGAGAGTACAGTGAGTATTGAGAGTACTGAGAGTACTGAGAGTATTGAGAGTACTGAGAGCATTGAGAGTATTGAGAGTACAGTGAGTACTGAGAGTATTTAGAGTACAGTGAGTACTGAGAGTATTGAAAGTACAGTGAGTACTGAGAGTATTGAGAGTACTGAGAGCACTGAGAGTATTCAGAGTACTGACAGTACAGAGAGTATTGAGAGTATTGAGAGTACTGAGAGCACTGAGAGTATTGAGAGTATTGAGAGTACAGTGCGCACTGAGAGTATTGAGAGGACTGAGAGCACTGAGAGGATTGAGAGGATTGAGAGTACTGAGTGTATTGAGAATACAGTGAGTACAGTGAGTACTGAGAGTATTGAGAGTACTGTGAGTATTGAGAGTATTGAGAGTACTGAGAGCACTGAGAGTATTGAGAGTACAGTGAGTACTGAGAGTATTGAGAGTACTGAGAGTATTGAGAGTATTGAGAGCATTTTGAGTACTGAGAGCACTGAGAGTATTGAGAGTACTGAGAGCACTGAGAGTATTGAGAGTACAGTGAGTATTGAGAGTATTGAGAGTATTGAGAGTACTGAGAGTATTGAGAGTATTGAGAGTATTGAGAGTACTGAGATCACTGAGAGTATTGAGAGTATTGAGAGTACTGAGAGCACTGAGATTATTGAGATTATTGAGAGTACTGAGAGTACTGAGAGTACTGCAAGCACTGAGAGTATTGAGAGTACTGAGAGTACTGAGAGTACTGAGAGTATTGAGAGTATTGAGAGTACTGAGAGCACTGAGAGTATTGAGAGTACAGTGAGTACTGAGAGTATTGAGAGTACTGAGAGTACTGAGAGTATTGAGAGTATTGAGAGTATTGAGAGTATTGAGAGCATTGAGAGTACTGAGAGCACTGAGAGTATTGAGAGTATTGAGAGCACTTAGAGTATTGAGAGTACTGAGAGTATTGAGAGCACTGAGAGTATTGAGAGCATTGAGAGTACTGAGAGCACTGAGAATATTGAGAGTATTGAGAGTACTGAGAGCACAGAGTATTGAGAGTACTGAGAGTACTGAGAGTACTGCAAGCACTGAGAGTATTGTGAGTACTGAGAGTACTGGGTACTGCGAGTACTGAGAGTACTGCGAGTACTGCGTGCACTGCGAATGCTGCGAGTACTGCGAGCACAGCGAGTACTGAGAGTACTGCAAGTACTGTGAGCACTGCAAGTACTGTGAGTACTGAGAGTACTGCGAGTACTGCGAGCACTGCGAGCACTGCGAGTACTGCGAGTACAGTGCTCAGACTACTGAGAGTACTGCGAGTACTGAGAGTACAGTACTGAGACTACTGAGAGTATTGAGACTTCTGAGACTTCTGAGCGTACTGAGAGTACTGAGGGTACTGAGAGTACTGAGGGTACTGAGGGTACTGAGGGTACTGAGACTACTGACAGTACTGAGAGTACTGAGAGTATTGAGAGTACTGAGGGTACTGAGAGTACTGAGAGTACTGAGGGTACTGAGGGTACTGAAGGTACTGCGCCGACTGACAGTACTGAGAGTACTGAGAATACTGAGAGTACTGAGAGTACTGAGAGTACTGAGACTACTGTGAGTACTGTGAGTACTGAGGGTACTGAGAGTACTGAGAGTACTGAGACTACTGAGAGTACTGAGAGTACTGAGAGTACTGAGAGTACTGAGAGTACTGTGAGTACTGAGAATACTTCTGAACTGTTGCAGATGCTGAGCTGGATTCTCCGCCTCACGACGCCAGAAATACGGGGCGGGATTCATCATTCCCCGACGCCGATTTTGTAATCGGCGATCAGGCCGAGAATCCCTTTTGATGCTCAAATCGGGGGCGCTGCCGGTTTGACACCCGCTTTGTACCCTCCGCCCCCTCCGAAATGGGGTAATTGTGTCGCACGCCACAGGCCATTGGACGGCGTTAGCGCAGTCACCTGAAGGCCCACCCCCGATTCTCCGTCCCCGATTGGCTGAGTTCCCAAAGGCACGGTTCACTTGTGGTCTCAGTGGTCGGGAACCCAGCGTGCCGGCTGCGGACTGGGTCCAGCGCCCCCACAGTCGGGCGGGAGCCGTGGTGCTGGCGGGGGGAGGGAATGGGGGGCTTCCGTGAGGGCTGGGGAGACTGGTTGGGGGTGGCCAGGGGGTGTCGAAGAGGGCACTATCTGGCGGGTCTGGTCTGCCCACGGCCGGCGCCATATTGTACGGCGCGACCGCTTCAGGTCATCGCCATTTGCATTCACGGCCACGGACCCGGCCATTCTCCAGGCGTTTGGATAGAGGGCGCCTGTTCCTGTACTTCATTGTTCTTTGTTATTACCGTGTTCGGCCCAGTATTTTCCGGGCCTCTGCGATGCTCCATCCCGCCAGGTGGAAGGGTGCGGCTGCGGTTTATTGCAGGTATTGAAAAACTTGGACCAGGCACCGTGGCTGCTGAGCGAGAGGGAGGAGGGAAATAAGTTTCCAAACTCAGACTAGAGAGCTGCTGGTTGTGCCGCCGGCTGGGGGGGAGTCTGCAAGGGGGGGTAGAGGGGATTGACCCGGAGGTGGGCCATGGGTTTGCGTGATCAGGATGGCTGGGCACGGACTGCCATTGCTGCCATCTGGCAGCGCATAATGCTGGCTGCCTACTGCGTCCTTTGAGTTGATTTGATTTATTATTGTCACATGTATCAGTATACAGTGAAAAGTATTGTTTCTTGCCTGCTGTACAAACAATGCATACCGTACATAGGGAAGGAAGGAGAGACTGCAGAATATAATGTTACAGTTATAGCAAGGTGTAGAGAAAAGATCAACTTAATGCGAGGTAGGTCCATTCCAAAAGTCTGATGGCAGCAGGGAAGAAGCTGTTCTTGAGTCAGTTGGTACGTGACCTCAAACTTTGGTATCTTTTTCCTGAAGGAAGAAGATGGAAGAGAGTATGTCCGGGGTGCGTGGGGTCCTTAATTATGCTGGCTGCTTTTCTGAGGCAGCGGGAATTATAGACAGAGTCAATGGATGGGAGGCTGGTTTGCATGATGGACTGGGCTACATTCATGACCATTTGTAATTTCCTGCGGTCTTGGGCAGAGCAGGATCCATACCAAGCATACCTGACAAAGGAAGGTAGGGAATGCACCAAAGCAAAAGAGAAAGCCTATAATGTGGCAAAGAGTAGTGGGAAGATTGGGAAGGCTACAAAAACAAACAGAGGATAACAAAGAGAGAAATAAGGAAAGAGAGGATCAAATATGAAGGTAGGCTAGCCAGTAACATTAGGAATGATAGTAAAAGTTTCTTTAAATACATTAAAAACAAACGGGAGGCAAAAGTTGACATTGGGCCGCTCCAAAATGACGCTGGTAATTTTGTGATGGGAGACAAGGAAACAGCTGAGGAACTAAATAAGTACTTTGCGTCAGTCTTCACAGTAGAAGACATGAGTAATATCCCAACAATTCAGGAGAGTCAGGGGGCAGGGTTGAATATGGTAGCCATCACAAAGGAGAAAGTGCTAGAGAAACTAAGAGGTCTAAAAATTGATAAATCTCCGGGCCCAGGTGGGCTACATCCTAGAGTTCTAAAGGAGATAGCTGAAGAAATAGTGGAGGCGTTAGTTATGATCTTTCAAAAGTCACTGGAGTCAGGGAAAGTCGCAGAGGATTGGAAAATCGCTGTTGTAACCCCCCTGTTCAAGAAGGGAACAAGGAAAAAGATGGAAAATTATAGGCCAATTAGCCTAACCTCGGTTGTTGGCAAGATTCTAGAATCCATTGTTAAGGATGAGGGGCATCATTCTCTGACCCCCCGCCGGGTCGGAGAATGGCCGTTGGCCGCCATGAATCCCGCCCCCGCCGAAGTCTCCGGTACCGGAGATTGGGCGGGGGCGGGAATCGGGCCGCGCCGGTTGGCGGGACCCCCTGTTCAATTCTCCGGCCCGGATGGGCCGAAGTCCCGCCCAGAAATTGCCTGTCCCGCCGGCGTAAATCAAAGCTGGTATTTACCGGCGGACCAGGCGGCGTGGGCAGGCTCCGGGGTCCTGGGGGGGGGGCGTGGGACGATCTGACCCCGGGGGGTGTCCCCACGGTGGCCTGGCCCGCGATCGGGGCCCACCGATCCGTGGGCGGGCCTGTGCCGTGGGGGGACTCTTTCCCTTCCGCCTCCGCCACGGCCACCACCATGGCGGAGGCGGAAGAAACTCTCCCCACTGCGCATGCGCGGGAAACTGTCGGCGGCCACTGACGCTCCCGCGCATGCGCCGCATTTCCGCGCCAGCTGGCGGGGCAACAAATGCCATTTCCGCCAGCTGGCGGGGCAACAAACGCCATTTCCGCCAGCTGGCGGGGCGGAAATCCCTCCGGCGCCGGCCTAGCCCCTCAATGTTGGGGCTCGGCCCCCAAAGATGCGGAGCATTCCGCACCTTTGGGCCGGCGCGATGCCCGTCTGATTGGCGCCGTTTTTGGCACCAGTCGGCGGACATCGCGCCGTTGGGGGAGAATTTCGCCCAAGATTTCTAAATTCTTGGAAGTGCAGGGTCAGATTAGGACAAGTCAGCATGGATTTAGTAAGGGGAGGTCGTGCCTGACAAACCTGTTAGAGTTCTTTGAAGAGATAACAAATAGGTTAGACCAAGGAGAGCCAATGGATGTTATCTATCTTGACTTCCAAAAGGCCTTTGATAAGGTGCCTCACGGGAGACTGCTGAGTAAAATAAGGGCCCATGGTATTCGAGGCAAGGTACTAACATGGATTGACGATTGGCTGTCAGGCAGAAGGCAGAGAGTTGGGATAAAAGGTTCTTTTTCGGAATGGCAACCGGTGACAAGTGGTGTCCTGCAGGGCTCAGTGTTGGGGCCACAGCTGTTCTCTTAATATATTAGCGATCTCGATGACGGGACTGGGGGCATTCTGGCTAAGTTTGCCGATGATACAAAGATAGGTGGAGGGGCAGGTAGTATGGAGGAGGTGGGGAGGCTGCAGAAAGATTTAGACAGTTTTGGAGAGTGGTCCAAGAAATGGCTGATGAAATTCAACGTGGGCAAGTGCGAGGTCTTGCACTTTGGAAAAAAGAATAGAGGCATGGACTATTTTCTAAACGGTGACAAAATTCATAATGCTGAAGTGTAAAGGGACTTGGGAGTCCTAGTCCAGGATTCTCTAAAGGTAAACTTGCAGGTTGAGTCCGTAATTAAGAAAACAAATGCAATGTTGTCATTCATCTCAAGAGGCTTGGAATATAAAAGCAGGGATGTACTTCTGAAGCTTTATAAAGCATTAGTTAGGCCCCATTTAGAATACTGTGAGCAATTTTGGGCCCCACACCTCAGGAAGGACATACTGGCACTGGAGCGGGTCCAGCGGAGATTCACACGGATGATCCCAGGAATGGTAGGCCTAACATACGATGACCGTCTGAGGATCCTGGGATTATATTCATTGGAGTTTAGGAGGTTGAGGGGAGATCTAATAGAAACTTACAAGATAATGAATGGCTTAGATAGGGTGGACGTAGGGAAGTTGTTTCCATTAGCAGGGGAGACTAGGACCCGGGGGGCACAGCCTTAGAATAAAAGGGAGTCACTTTAGAACAGAGATGAGGAGAAATTTCTTCAGCCAGAGAGTGGTGGGTCTGTGGAATTCATTGCCACAGAGGGCGGTGGAGGCCGGGACGTTGAGTGTCTTTAAGACAGAAGTTGATAAATTCTTGATTTCTCGAGGAATTAAGGGCTATGGAGAGAGAGCGGGTAAATGGAGTTGAAATCAGCCATGATTGAATGGTGGAGTGGACTCGATGGGCCGAATGGCCTTACTTCCGCTCCTATGTCTTATGGTCTTATGGTCAAGCTGTGATACAACCAGACAGAATGCTTTCTATGGAGCATCTGGAGAGGTTGGCGAGAGTCGTAGGTGACATGTCAAATTTCCTTAGTCTTCTGAGAAAGTATTCGTTAGTGGGCTTTCTTAACTATAGTGTCAGCATGGGGGGACCAGGACAGGCTGTTGGTGATCTGGACACCTAAACACTTGAAGCTCTCGACCCTTTCTACTTTGTTCCCATTGATGTAGACAAGGGCATGTTCTCCACTACGCTTCCTGAAGTCGATGACAATCTCCTTTGTTTTGTTGACGGTTTCAGGCGGCACGGTAGTTCAAGTGGATAGCACTCAGCGCCAGGGTCCCAGGTTCGATTCCCCGCTGGGTCACTGTCTGTGTGGAGTCTGCACATTCTCCCCGTGTCTGTGTGGGTTTCCTCCGGGTGCTCCAGTTTCCTCCCACAGTCCAAAGAAGTGCAGATTAGCTGGATTGTCTTGGATAAATTGCCCTTCGTGACCAGAAAGGTTAGGAGAGGTTATTGGGTTACGGGGATAGGGTGGAAGTGAGGGCTAAAGTGGGTCAGTGCAGACTCGATGGGCCGAATGGCCTCCTTCTGAACTGTATGTACTATGTTCTTGAGGGGGAGATTATTGTCACCGCACCAGTTCACCAGATTCTCTATCTCATTCCTGTACTCTGTCCCGTCATTGTTTGAAATCCGACCCACTACGGTGGTGTCATCAGCAAATTTGAAAAGGAGGAGAATTTGGCCACACAGTCATAGGTGTATAAGGAGTATAGTATGGAGCTGAGGACACAGCCTGGTGGGGCACCGGTGTTGAGGATGATCATGGAGGAGGTGTTGTTGCCTATCCTTACTGATTGTGGCCAGTGGGTTAGAAAGTTCAGGACCCAGCCGCAGAGGGAGGAGCCGAGGCCCAGGCCACGGAGTTTGGAGATGCGTTTTGTCGGAATGACGGTGTTGAAGGCTGAGCTGTAGTCGATAAATAGGAGTCTGACATCGGTGTCTTTGTTATGTAGGTGTTCCAGGGTAGAGTGCAGGGCCAAGGAGATGCCGTCTGCTGTGGACCTGTTGCAGCGATAGGCGAACTGTAATAGATCAAGGCAATCCGGGAGGCTGGAGTTGATTCGTGCCATGACTAACCTTTCGAAGCACTTCATGATGATGGATGTCATGGCCACTGGACAATAGTCATTAAGGCACGCTGCTTGGCTTTCTTTTGGTACAGGGATGATGGTCGTCTTCTTAAAGCAGATGGGGACCTCAGATTGTTGTCAAGAGAGGTTGAAGATGTCTGCGAATACCCCCGCCAGCTGATCTGCACAAGACCTGAGTGCTCGTCAGGTACCCCATCCGGGCCAGTGGCTTTCCGAGGGTTGACCTTCGAGACATCTGCAGTGGTGATCTCAGATACAAGTTCATCCGAGGCTTCTGGGGTGGAGGGCTCGCTCTCGCTGACCTCTTGTTCAAAGCATGCATAGAATGCGTTGAGCTCATCAGGGAGGGGTGCATTGGAGCCGGTGATTTTACATGCCTTCATCCTGTAGCCCGTTATGTCTTGCAGACCTTGCCATAGTCGGCGGGGGTCCATGTGACATTCGAGTTTGGTCCGGTACTGTCTTTTGGCATCTTTGATGGATCTCCTTAGATCATATCTGGCTTTCTTGTATAGATCAGGGTCGACTGACTTGAACACCTCAGACCTAGACTTCAGCAAGCTTGTAGTCCCTGGCTCTGCTTCTGCATCTCCAGAATTGATGAGACCGGCCTTTCCAGAAACCCGAGACCCGCCTGGATGGCAGCTAGTCTCCGGGTTGGGGCAGTCCTCCGAATGTCCGTCCCTTCGGGGGTTCCTACCTCCACCTGATGTACTGCAGCATGTGTGACGTGCGCACCAGGTGGAGTCCCAGGAGCCTCTTCACTATAATGGGCCACTGAGGTGCGGGCCTCTGGGATGGTGGAGGGTGACAGCAGTGACGAGAAGTCGATGTCATCCCCGGTATGGTGCTCTGGGGTGTTGCAGGGTTGCGGCCAGCGGTGAGGGACACCGGACGGTCTGGCCTCTTCGGAAGGTCGTCCTGCAAGGCATTAGACAAGGTGAGATCTCGCGTAGGCATGGTGTGGGGGTGGGGGGTGACTCATTTGCCACAGGGACATCGCAATGCACTGGGGGATCACTTGGTTGTCCCATGCCAACCACCATCTGGGCGACTGCCCTCTCTTCCATCTCCCGGCCAGCTCCATCACCCTCTGCTCTGCTTCAATCGGGGCCCGCAGTGCCAGAGGAACCCCACTGTATACTTACTTCCCATGTGGAAAACAGCCGTTCATTGTTTCCTGTCACTCATCCAACATCATACCGTGCCACCAATTTCCTTTTAATTCTTTGCTAACAAGCCTATTGGGTGAACTACCCTCTGGAAGTCCATGTACACCACATCAACCATATTACCCTCATCGATCCTCTCTGTTACCTCATCAAAAACTCAACCATGTTAGTTAAGCACAATTTACTTTTAACAAATCTATGCTGGGCATTCTTTCGTTAATCCATACCGTCCAAATGGCTGTTACTTTTGTTGCGGATTATCATTTCTAGAAGCTTTTCCACTAGCGAGGTTAAACTGACTGCCCTTTTCAGAACAACCCCTCACACCATCGTTGGTGTATTTCGCTTCTTCTATCTGCCCATTGCTGTTTGTGGGAGCCTGCTGTGTACATATTGACTGCCCCTTTCCCCCACATTACAATGGTGACTACACTTCAAAACTAACTTACTGGGGCAGCACGGTGGAGCAGTGGGTTAGCACTGCAGTCTCACGGCACCGAGGTCCCAGGTTCGATCCCGGCCCTGAGTCACTGTCCGTGTGGAGTTTGCACATTCTCCCCGTGTTTGCATGGGTTTCGCCTCCACAACCCAAAGGAGTGCAGGGTAGGTGGATTGGCCACGCTAAATTGCCCCTTAATTGGAAAAAATGAATTGGGTACTCTAAATTTATAATTTTAAAAAACTGGTTGAAAAGCACCATTGGATATCTCAAGGGCACAAAAGATGCTTTAAGCGTACAAATCTTGCTTTCTTTTAGGTAACAATAGCAATCGGGTCCCATTGGTGCAATAAAACCTCAATGAACATAAATTCTTGACCCCATTTGCCTCGAGGTTAAAGTTGAGGTTGCAGTGATGGGGTTGATTTGCAAGTGTGCAAGTAATCTGCTTGTATTTAGCTCTGTGGGCGGGTAAAATTGTTGGACAGGTTTCCACTGGGCAGGTGAGATTAAAAACCAACCCATTGCTCTCCAGAATGCCGGTGCAGCAAGTGAACTATACTGCTAAAGGGAGCATCGCCCTGATTAATTACCGCCTCACACTGGCCAAATATAAGCAAGGTACCATGAACAATCAGTCCCAAATTGGCAAATCCTCATCCCTTCTGGTCTCTGAGGCTGCAGGTGTGTCCGGTTGTGCAGCCAATGACTGTTCGCCATTCCCCTACGTTTACGCACACTGTTTGAGGATATTTTTTTAAAAATGAATTCCTCTCTGAGTAAACAAGCTTTCGCCATTTGTGAGAACACATTTGTTGAGACTCAGGAACAAGAAATCCACATTGTTTCCTTATCTCTTGGCAAATACAGTCAAATAAATTTTTTCTCCGAAATGGAGCATGTCGCCTATCCCTGGAGCGCACAAACTGCAGAGAGGGAATCTGCCAAAGCAATGACCTTCTTCACATCACGCTGAATTCCATTGGCACGAGGTCCTCCCTCACATACCACAGCAGCAAAGCGGCTAACGGGGATACCATGCCTGGAACAGGTGTTAATCAGTAAACATTTTGTGGGCTAGCAAAAGCTACAATGCCACAGGATAACCGAGGCAACAAAGGATTAATGTTCATCTTCTCGTGAACATTCGTTCCCATAATTCGGGTTTAGATTTGGTGAGTTCTACTTTCTCTCATGCCCTTGAACGCAAATGGTTCCAGGAGAAACAAAGTTACCTTTCGTTGGGGAAGGGGCTTCAACTGTTTGTCCTAGCCACAGTCATTACGCTTCTCATTCAATAAGCAGCAACGTCAGTAGCAGCTTATATATATATATATATATACAAGGCACTTCACAGGAACGTTATCTGTCATAAAATGCAGTCGTGTGCACATTCCTGCACAAGACATGCAAAATATGCATGGGTGAATTCCTGGGGTGGGGTGGGGGCAAGACTATGATGAATAAGAAGGACGTCCATGAGGGGGAGGGTGAACTGTCACTTTGAGCCATGTGTGTTTGCCATCTCATGCCTGATTCAAAACCTGTGTTGGCAGATTCAAGGGAGCTGCCCCAATGCCCACCTACTTGAGGTAGCAGAAGGAGGCCATTCAGCCCACTGAGCCTGTCCTGCCACCCAAGTAAATCGTCTGCATCATCACTCTTTCTACTAGTCCTGTTTCCCTTGCCACACACACCTAACAAAAATAGGTGGAGGAGCTGCCCTTTGGATGTGCAGCCCAACCAAGGACCAATCTGTCTGTCCATGTGGATATTTCTGGCCAACGTTTATCTTTAAATCAAAACTAAAAAAACAGATCAACTGTCGAGTCAATTCAATCCTGCTAGTGGGACCTTGCCGAGCACAAGGTGTTGTCTCAGGAGCCTTGGTGAGTTACTGCAGTGCATCGTATAGATGGTACACATGGCTATTACTGTTCATCGGTGGTGAAGGGATTGAATGTTTGTGGAAGGGGGAGCAATCAAGCGGGGCTGTTTTGTCCTGGATGGTGTCGAGCTTCTTGAGTGTTGTTGGAGCTGCACTCATCCAGGAAAGTGGAGAGTATTCCATTACACTCCTGACTTGATACAGGAAGCAAAGTACTGTACACACCCCTCTCTGTATCAATGGTGCCGAGGTGGGCATGGTTGACAGCTTCAAATTCCTAAGTGTGCACATCACCAATAATATGTCCTGGTCCACCCACGTCGACGGTATCACCAAGAAAGCACAACAGGGTCAAACTAAGAAAACTCAGCATTTCCACATTGACTCTTACCAACTTTTACAGATGCACCAAAGAAAGCATCCCATCGGGCTGCATCACAGCCTGGTATGGCAACTGCTCAGCGAAAGACCTTAAGAAACTACAGAGAATCGTGAACACCGCCCAGTCCATCACACGAACCTGCCTCCCATCCATTGACTCCATCTACACCTCCTGCTGCCTGGGGAAAGCGGGCAGCATAATTGTAGCACAATCAATCACTCACGAGACGAGATGAGAAGGAGTCGAACGATGGCTTTATTACGCAGACTTGTTCCCCAGCAGCACAGTTACAGAATGCGGCTGCTGGGAGAACGCGGGCTCTTATACTCCGCCTTACTGGGTGGAGCCAGCAGGCGGCTGATCCAATCGGGACCCAGTGTCTATCCACCAATAGCCTCTCGGCATCACAGGGTACCTTAATACCCCTAATACATACCACCACATTCACCCCTTGTTAAAAAGAACCCGCCGGGGTAGTGGGCCGTATGGTGGTAGGGGTTTCCAGAGTCGGTACACAGGATGCCGCTAACACGGCGGCTATGCTCCGATATCAACTACTAGTACTACTTACAATGCCGCTTTTACTGGGCAACCCCAAAAAATTATTTACAGAGACATTTCTTGCTTTACTATACTCGTCGTCTCTGGGAGCGTCGCAATGCCTCTTCCCACTCCAATACCCCTATTCGGGGCCGGGGGAAGGACCGATCCACCCAGGAAGGGAGCGGCTGTGGGGTGCGCCGGTGGGAGGGAGGGAGTGATTGGTGTTGGGGGCTGTGTGTGGCTCCAGAGGGGGTCACTGGTGTTGGGGGGGGGTGTGGAGCTCCGGCGGGTGCCAGGTCCCGCAGGGAGACCGTGTCCTGTTGGCCGTCGGGGTACGCCACGTAGGCATATTGAGGGTTCGCGTGGAGGAGATGAACCCTCTCGACCAACGGGTCCGATTTGTGCGTCCGCACATGTTTTCGGAGCAGGATGGGTCCCGGGGCTGCCAGCCAGGTCGAAAGTGACGTTCCGGGGGAGGACTTCCTAGGGAAGACAAGGAGGCGTTCGTGAGGTGTTTGATTTGTTGTTGTACACAGCAGTGACCGGATGGAGTGGAGGGCGTCCGGGAGGACTTCCTGCCAGCGGGAAACTGGGATACTTCTGGACCGTAGGGCCAGCAGGATGGTCTTCAGACCGTTCCATTCTCCCTCTCTACCTGACCATTCCCCCGGGGGTTGTAACTGATCGTCCTGCTCGAGGCGATGCGCTTGCTGAGCAGGAATTGACGCAGTTCATCGCTTATGAAGGAGGACCCCCTATCGCTATGTATGTAGGCGGGGAAACCGAACAGTGTAAAGATGGTGTAGAGGGCTTTAATGACCGTGGCCGCGGTCATGTCGGGACAGGGGATGGCGAATGGGAACCGGGAGTATTCGTCAATCACGTTCAGGAAGTACGTGTTGCGAACGGTGGAGGGGAGGGGGCCTTTGAAGTCCAGACTGAGGTGTTCAAAGGGACGGGAAGCCTTTATCAGGTGCGCTTTATCTGGCCGCTAGAAATGCGGCTTGCACTCTGCGCAGAGCTGACAGTTCCTGGTGGCGGTCCTGACCTTTTCGATGGAGTAGGGCAGGTTGCGGGTCTTTACGAAGTGATAGAACCAAGTGACCCCCGGGTGGCAGAGGTCCTCGTGGAGGGCTCAGAGACGGTCCACTTGTGCGTTGGCAGATGTGCCGTGAGACAGGGCGTCAGGAGGCTCGTTCAGCTTTCCGGGACGATAATAGATCTCATAGTTATATGTGAAGAGTTCGATCCTCCACCGCAAGACCTTGTCGTTCTTGATCTTTCCCCGCTGTGCATTATCAAACATGAAGGCAACCGACCGTTGGTCAGTGAGGAGAGTGAATCTCCTACCGGCCAGGTAATGCCTCCAATGCCGCACAGCTTCCACTATGGCCTGGGCCTCCTTTTCCACTGAGGAGTGGCGGATTTCTGAAGCGTGGAGGGTGCGTGAAAAAAAGGCCACGGGTCTGCCCGCTTGGTTGAGGGTGGCCGCCAGAGCTACGTTGGACGCGCCGCTCTCGACTTGGAAGGGGAGGGACTTATCGATTGCGTGTATCGTGGCCTTTGCGATATCCGCTTTGATGCGGCTGAAGGCCTGGCGGGCCTCTGTCGACAGGGGAAAAACCGTGGACTGGATTAGCGACGGGCCTTGTCCGTGTAGTTGGGGACCCACTGGGCGTAATAAGAGAAAAAGCCCAGGCAGCATTTCAGGGCCTTGGAGCAGTGAGGGAGGGGGAACTCCATGAGGGGGCGCATGCGTTCGGGGTCTGGGCCTATCACTCCATTTCGCACTACGCAGCCGAGGATGGCTAGACGGTCGGTGCTAAACACGCATTTCTCCCTGTTGTATGTGAGATTCAGTGCGTTCGCGGTCTGGAGGAATTTGCGGAGGTTGTCGTCGTGGTCCTGCTGGTCGTGGCCGCAGATGGTGACGTTGTCGAGGTACGGGAACGTGGCCCGCAAATCGTACCGGTCAACCATTCAGTCCATCTCCCGTTGGAAGACCGAGACCCCGTTAGTGACGCCAAATGGAACCCTTAAAAAATAATAGAGCCGCCTATCTGCTTCGAAAGCAGTGTATTTTCAGTTGCTCGGGCGGATGGGGAGCTGGTGGTAGGCGGACTTAAGATCCACCGTGGAAAAGACCTTCTCCTGTGCAATCCGATTGACCATGTCGGATATGCGGAGGAGAGGGTACGTATCTAGCTGAGTGTACCTATTGATGGTTTGACTATAGTCTACGACTATCCTCTGCTTCTCCCCGGTCTTTACAACTACCACCTGAGCTCTCCAGGGACTATTGCTGGCCTGAATTATGCCTTCCCTCAGCAGCCGCTGGACTTCTGACTGGATAAAAGATTGGTCGTGGGCGCTGTACCGTCTGCTCCTAGTGGCGACTGGTTTGCAATCCGGGGTGAGGTTCGCGAACAGGGAAGGCCTTGAGGGTCGCGAGGCCGCAGATAGTGAGTGGGGGTATAGGGCCGCCAAATTTAAACGTTAAACTCTGGAGGTTGCACTGAAAATCCAATCCCAGGAGTGTGGCAGCGCAGAGGTGGGGAAGGACGTAAAGCCGGTAGTTCTTGAACTCCCTCACCTGCACCGTCAGGTTCGCGATGCAGAACCCTTTTATCTCTACCGAATGGGACTCTGCCGCCAGAAAAATTTTTGATTACTCGGGTGGATTGGAAGGGAAGAGCGTCTTACCGTATCGGGATGTATAAAACTCTCCATGCTCCCAGAGTCGATCAGGCAGGGCGTCTCGTACCCGTTTCTAAATACAGTCGTTGTTGCTGTTTGGAGTGTTCGGGGCCGCGACTGGTCCAGGGTCACAGAAGCCAGTCGTAGTTGCTGCATCGGGGCATTTTCTTCAGGCCCCGTGGGGCCGTCCATCCCAGGGTCCTTAGCCGTCAGCCAAGATGGCGGCGTCCACGGGTCGCACACGGTCGGGGGTGGACAAGATGGCCACCCATGGATCGCACGTTGCCGAGGGAGGACAAAATGGCGCCGCCCATCCCTCCCACATGGAGTCTGGGACCCAAGATGACGGCACCCTTTGGCCGCACATGGATCGATGGGGGGGTTGAGTTTGGGGTTCTCCCCCAGAGATTGTGGCTATCCCCCGGGCCTGGCACACTGCTAAAAGTGCCCCTTTTTGCCGCACCCTTTACAGAGGGCCGAGCGGGCTGGGCAGCGCATTCAGGGGTGTTTCCCTTGCCCACAAAAGTAGCAGCGAGGCCCCCCCCCCCGGGTGATCTGCCGCTCTGGCGGCGCAGGCCTGCGGGGGGGGCGGGGGGTCCCGGGGGTTCGGTCGCGGCGGGGGTCCACGGTGCCCAAGGGGCTGCCGCGCGGTCGGTGGCGTAGGCATGGGCGTTCTGTGATGCCACATCAAACGAGGCCGCAAGGACCCGTGCCTCTTTGAGGCCTAGTGTGTCTCTTTCCAGCAATCGCTGGCGAATTTGGGATGAAAGCATACCTGCCACGAACGCATCTCGGACAGTAGCTCTGTGTGTTCATTAGCCGAAACCGATGGGCAGTTGCAGTTTCTCCCCAGTATTAACAGCGCAAAGTAGAATTCGTCCAGCGATTCCCCAGGGATTTGCCGTCTCGTCACGAGCTGGTGGCGTGCGTAGACCTGGTTGACGGGCCGAACGTAGATTCCTATCAGCATGGCGATCGCGGCCGGGAAATTGTCCGCATCCTTTATGAGTGTGTAGATTTCAGGGCTCACCCTGGCATGCAGGACCTGCATTTTCTGTTCCTCAGTAGGTATGCCGGGAGCCGTTCGGAGGGTATCCCTGAAAACACGCTAACCAATGTTTAAAAGTGGCCCGTGAGTTTGCCGTGTGGGGGCTGATTCGCAGACACTCCGGAATGATTCGGAGCGCCATGTCCTTAAAATTTTGCGTAATAAATTGTAGCACAATCAATCACTCACAAGACGAGATGAGAAGGAGTCGAAAGATGGCTTTATTACGCAGACTTGTTCCCCAGCAGCACAGTTACAGAATGCGGCTGCTGGGAGAACCCGGGCTCTTATACTCCGCCTTAATGGGTGGAGCCAGCAGGCGGCTGATCCAATCGGGACCCAGTGTCTATCCACCAATTGCCTCTCGGCATCACAGGGTACCTTAATACCCCTAATACATACAACCACAATAATCAAAGATCCTACCCATCTGGCCTACTCACTCTTCCAACTTCTTCCATCGGGCAGGGGATGCAAAAGTCTGAGAACAAGCACAAACAGACTCAAAAACAGCTTCTTCCCCACTGTTACCAGACTCCTTATGGACTGAACTGATCTTGTCACACATTTTGTCTATTGTATGCTTCACCTGATGACTGTGCCTATGTATTTACATTGTGTATTTATGTATGCCCTATGATTTTTCATATATAGAATGATCTGTCTGGATTGTATGTTGAACAATACTTTTCACTGTACCTCAGTACACATGACAATAAACAAATTCAAATCCAATTTGTGCCGTGTAGATGGTGACCAGGCTTTGGGAGCTTTGAGCTGAGGAGGAATTTCTTCTCTCAGAGGGTTGTGAGTCTCTGGAACTCCTCGTCACAGAGAGCTGTGGGACAGAGTCCGTGTCACAGAGAGCTGTGGGGACAGAGTCCATGTCACAGAGAGCTGTGGGGACAGAGTCCGTGTCACAGAGAGCTGTGGGGAGTGAGTCCGTGTCAGTGAGAGCTGTGGGGCAGAGTCCGTGTCACAGAGAGCTGTGGGGACAGAGTCCGTGTCACAGAGAGCTGTGGGACAGAGTCCGTGTCACAGAGAGCTGTGGGAGCAGAGTCCGTGTCACAGAGAGCTGTGGGGAGTGAGTCCGTGTCAGTGAGAGCTGTGGGGCAGAGTCCGTGTCACAGAGAGCTGTGGGACAGAGTCCATGTCACAGAGAGCTGTGGGGGTAGAGTCCGTGTCACAGAGAGCTGTGGGAGCAGAGTCTGTGTCACAGAGAGCTGTGGGGGTAGAGTCCGTGTCACAGAGCTGTGGGGGCAGAGTCCGTGTCACAGAGAGCTGTGCGGACAGAGTCCGTGTCACAGAGAGCTGTGGGACCGAGTCCGTGTCACAGAGAGCTGTGGGGACAGAGTCCGTGTCACAGAGAGCTGTGGGGACAGAGTCCGTGTCACAGAGAGCTGTGGGGCAGAGTCCGTGTCACAGAGAGCTGTGGGGACAGAGTCCGTGTCACAGAGAGCTGTGGGGACAGAGTCCGTGTCACAGAGAGCTGTGGGGACAGAGTCCGTGTCACAGAGAGCTGTGGGGCAGAGTTTTAAACTGCGCAGATTTGTAGATGATACAAAGTTGGGTGAGAGTGATGAATTAGTTGAATCGCTACCATAAAACTTTGTTGAATAAAATGCTGTGTGATTTCAAGAAGAAATTAGATATCGCTCTAGGGACGACAGGGACCAAGGAATATGGAGGGATGGTGAGAATTTGATGATCATAATGAATGGCGGAGTTGGCTTGAAGGCCGAATGTCCTCCTCTTGCTTCTATTTTCTATGTATGTTTCTAGTAAGGGGGTTGCCCAGTTCAGACAGAGATGACGAGGAGTTACTTCTCTCATAGATTTCATTGAATTTACAGCGCAGAAGGAGGCCATTCGGCCCATCGAGTCTGTACCAGCACTTGGAAAGAGCACCTTACCCAACCCCACACCTCCACCCTATCCCCATAACCCAACACTAGGGGCAATTTTAGACACTAAGGGGCAATTTATCGTGGCCAATCCACCTAACCTGCACATCTTTGGACTATGGGAGGAAATCTGAGCACCCGGAGGAAACCCACGCGCACACTGGGAGGACGTGCAGACTCCGCACAGACAGTGACCCAAGCTAGGAATCGAACCTGGGACCCTGGAGCTGTGAAGCAATTGTGCTAACCACTATGCTACCGTGCTGCCCACAACCCTAACCCTAACCCTAATTCACTACCTTCTCAGAGGGTAGTGAATCCATGCAATTCTTTACCGCAGAGATTTGTAGAGGTTGGCTCAGACAGACAGATCTTTAATCAGTAAAGGAGTCCAGGGTTTGGAGAATATGGTGGGAAAGTGGAGTTGAGGATTATAGCAGATCAGCCATGATCTCATTGAATGACGGAGCAGACACAATGAGGCGTGGTCTATTTCTGCTCCTACGTCTTAGGGTCTTATGGACCTGTTCAACTCACCTACTGCCCATTTTCCACCTTGGTGCCCCATATGAAGCAATCTTCCTGAGCAAAATCTACCAGCAGACTCCTTTTGGCTCAAAGAATGGGAAATACGGGAAGTCACCGAGAAGCTCCTTGTGACAAAGCCCATCTGTCAAATGGCAGGCTTTGGAATACCACGGTGAGTGATCTTTACTGAACAGGTTCAGGGGGGAGGGGGCAGGGTCCCTGTACAATCAGCCTCCAGCACAGTACTTGTGGTGCGATTGAAACAATGCTGTACATTCCGAAGGAGTGTCCCCTCCACAGACTGAATGGCAGACTAATGAGCTTAAAGTCGCACAAAAGGAGGCTATTACTTGGCTTCAGAGATTTCCTTTTGCTCAAAATTATTTTCAATCAAGCGCATGACCAAACAGTTATCTCCATTCATAATGTTGGCCATAACTTGCATCTGACTTTGTCATTCGTGGCTGCAGCTGAAGTAAATTATGGAAACAACTTTGCTTTTATTAACTCCAGATTCAACTAGTCTAAAGTGTCTTTGGTGGCCTCCCAGCTTGCACCCTCTGTCAACTTCGGCTCATCCAACCTCTCCTGTCCTGACCTTAGTTCTCATCCAGTCCCATTCACCTTTCACCCCTGTGTTTGCTGATCTACACCCTGCACCCCTGACCTACATTGGCAACTACTCCACTTTAAAATTCTTATCAATGTTTTCAGAACTCTCATCGGCCTCGTTCTTCCTTTCCCTGTACCTCGTCCAGCCTGGCGAAGCTCTGGTATCTCTGCATTTCCATCTGTGGCATCTGATGTCCTCTGGTGCCTAACCCAAGTGTTCATTATTTATGAGCGACCTAACAAGCAAAGGTCCTCGCCTAATGGCCGCGTGCATACTGCTCTAGTAGACGCCTCCAGGTTGAGATTGTGCACAGACGCCCATTTTGAATTTCTCCTCCCCAACACAGGAATACTGAAACAATTATAACACCCTTTCTGAAATCAGCCAACAGAGCAGGGACCAAGAATAAACTCTCATTAGAAATTGGTAGGAACTTCATAGAGGTGCTACACTGGTGGCTATTGCAGTTCATCTTCAATGCATTGATACTTGAGATGATTATTGACTCTGCTTCTAACGCTGATAACCCTTACATACAATGCTCCCGTTCTCTTCCTGATCCATACTCAGCAAATTCAACTCAGTTGATAGCAATCTGGCTTGTCAGGAGCTGGCGGGTTGAAGTCCAAATCCAGGCACTTGAGAAGTCAAGGCTGACTATTGCAATATTAGCAAACGTGTTTTTTGAAGCAGATGTTAAACTGAAGCATAAAAGATTTATGGTGCTATCTGAAGAAGAATAGTGACATTCTCCTGGTAGCCTAACTTTAAACTAACTGCACCAAAATGCCGATAAACTGGTATCTCATTGCTCTAGGGAGAACCTTGGTGTGCACAAATGAACTGACATCTTTCTCTTACTAGCAACCAAAACTAAACATCACAATAAATAAGTGACTGCAAAGTGCATTGAAATATCCTGAAGGCAAGAACAGAAAAATATAAATTCAAGTTATTCCTCCATTATGTTAAAAACACAAGTTACCCTGCTGGTGGATGATATTGGTCCTCCTCGTTGACTCAGGCGTATAGTATCTCAACTACGTTCTTCGTAAGATCAGCTAACTAACTACATACTGAGAATAAAGCATAGAAGATTGTGGCCTGCGTGGCTCAGTCAACTACAACCTTTCTTTCTATCCTGCCGTTAACATAGCTGAACGCTCCAAGATATTTCGTATGAAAGATTATCAACGTCACCCAACCACTTAAGGAGATATCAGGAGAGGTGAACAAACATTGGATCAAAGAGGTAGATTTTCAAAGACCAGAGAGAGGTAGAGAGCCAGGAGGATTTGCGGAGGGAATTCTAGAGCATGGGGCCTATTATGCAGCTGAAGGGACAGTCAGCAATGTGAAGTGAAAGAAGTAGTGGTGTGCAAAAGGCCAGAATTGGAAGAGTGCAGGGTTGTTGAGCTGGAGGAGGTACAACCTGGGTGAAGCACGGCATGTGTTGCTGATATAAAGGAGCACTGGGGATGCACGGTGGTGCAGTGTTCAGCACTGCTGCCTCACGCCGCCGAGGGCCATGGTTCGATCCCGGCTCTGGGTCAATGTCCGGGTGGCGTTTGCACATTCTCCCCATGTCTGCGTGGGTCTCACCCCCACAACCCAAAGATATGCAGGTTAGGTAGATTGGCCACGCTAAATTGTCCCTTAATTGGAAAAAAAAGAATTGATAATAATAATCTTTATTAGTGTCACAAGTATGCTGGTTTAGCTCAGTGGGCTAGACAGCTGGTTTGTGATGCAGAACAAGGCCAGCAGCGCGGGTTCAATTCCCGTACCAGCTGAGAATTCTGAATTCTCCCTCTGTGTACCCGAACAGGCGCCAGAATGTGGCGACTGGGGGCTTTTCACAGTAACTTCATTGCAGTGTTAATGTAAGCCTACTTGTGACAATAAAGATTATTTATCATTATTTTATTATTACATCAACACTGCAATGAAGTTACTGTGAAAAGCCCCGAGTCGCCACATTCCGGCACCTGTTCGGGTACACAGAGGGAGAATTCAGAATGTACAATTCACCCAACAGCACACCCTTCGGGACTTGTGGGAGGAAACCGGAGCACCCGGAGGAAACCCACGCAGACACGGGTGAATGTGCAGACTTCGCACAGACAGTGACCCAAGCCGAGATTTGAACCTGGGTCCCTGGCGCTGTGAAGTAACAGTGCACAAACGTGAAAACTATTTTATAATAGGAAGCTGTTGCAAAGTGGGGGTGGTGGGGAGGGGGACGCTGGCAAATGTGCTGTTGAAGTCGTTTAGGCGATTGCTTCGATACTGAAGCTTTTGTAAATAACTGACATGTACCTGAGAAAAGATTAAATATTTTGTATTTTAACAAAGGCTTCGGGGTAATTGCATGAATTAGATTATCCCTGTCAACCTGAGTACAAGAGATACATTGGAGCCAGGAGGTATAGGATCATTGTGAAGGTTACAGCCCAAAACTGTAAGAATGAGAAATTTAAAACGACTTTATACTTTATAAGAGAGAAGGGCTTGGAGGCAAATACCTCTTCAGTAAAAGCCTTATTACAGTCTTGCATAGTATGTCAGTACAACGTTAGAATGAACTTCCACACAAGGACATAGCTGAATGAAGTTGTCTGTTTGTACCTCAGCCTTGTACTTGGGTGAGATCAACCATATTAAGTACCAAGACATGATTTGTGTGCTTGTCTTGAAGTCATTCACATGGCATTTCCACATTGGCGGAAGGAAGAAAGGAGGCTGAATCTTAATTTTATTTTTGATCAGGAAGAGTTAAAATAAGAATGTACAGCCGTACTAACTTCTCAAGGGGCTGGGTATTAACGATGGCACGACTAGATAGTGCAATCAGTGTGGGTCCATTCAGCCCACATTCTGGGCTGGTTCTTTGAAAGAGTTGCTCAACTAGTTCGCAAAGCATGGTTGGATTTGCACCTTGCCTTTTTTTAGGGTCTTACGCCAGCAATGGTGCTGAGATCTCCTCTCTGAGGACCATGGGAACAGGAGAGGTTCATTCAGCCACTCAAACCTGCTCCGCTAATCTCCACACTACAAATATACTTACAAGGGCAGTAATCTTTACTCATAGTACCTCTCCATTTATATTGAATAGCTATATACACAAGAATATTGCTTCTCGTGTTTTTCAAAAGAAACTTCTGCTGGAAGAGCCCGTTACCATGGTAACCAAAATAGAAAATACTGGACAATCTCAGCAGGTCTGACAGCATCTGTGGAGAGAGAAGGGAGCTAACGCTTCGAGTCTGGATGACTCTTCGTCAAGGATGTGATGTTCTCTGTTCTCTTGGTAAGGATGGCTTGGATGTGTAGTGTTCAACAAAGAACATCGAGCAATGTTAATTAACAAAGCTAATTTAATAACACTACTTTTAACTAGATTCGAACATCTTTCTAAAGTACAAAGGTTGCTCAAATAAACTGTGCTAGAACTCTAACTACAGAACTCTCAAGTTCACAACGACTCTCTCTCACTCCTAAAAACCTTCTCCCAGGATCAGGGGTGTCACGTGATCTTATGTGACTGCTCTTGATCACCATCTGGTGGTGAGATGTATTTACATGAAATTGTTAACCCTTCATCTCCCAAACAATATCCATATTGTTGACAAAGGTAACAACCCAGCTTAGACATTCAGACACTCCTCAGTCTCCACTGGTAAAACAGGTTGATTAGAATTCCCATTGCTCTAGACTTTTCACACTTCGAAAACAGTAAAGTGATGTCACCTCATCATTGAGCCAATTGACACCAATTATTCCTGAGCCCACCGGAATTTGGTATCGGCTCAGGTAACTACATGCAAATGGGCACAGCTTCCCAGGAAACTGTCAGTCAAACCCCGTCTGGTTTACCTGCGACCTTGTGTGGCGGGGGGGGTTCTCTTTCAGAGGTACTTAGTGTTCAATCGAGCATCAGGCAACGACTAGTCCCTGGGCAGCAACCCCTCCCAACTTTGTGTCCGATCCTCATGCCGCACCCCCTTCTCCAATCCCACCCCCCTCCCCACACCTTCTGCGACCCCCATTCCACCCTCACTCACCAGTGGCCTGAGTCCCTCAGCAATAATCAGACTGCCATCTGGGTGCATTACAGGCAGAGTAATCCGGCCAGGCCTCCCACAGCAGCGACACAGATTTTCTGCAGGTTCTTCAAGCAGTGGACCGTCCCCGTGCCAATCGTATTAAATTTCACCCTCTGGGTCTCCAGAAGGGAAACGTCTGATAATTTCAGCGGTCAGGATATGGAACATGTCTCACTCCAATTACAGCTCATTCATAAGTGACTAGGCCTGAAGTGAGGTAACCAGTAAAGTTCCATTTTAATACAGATTGCAAACGATCAGCATTCGAGCGATTTTTTTTTACCAGTGACAGTCTTGCAAACCTGTGAAAGTGGGATCCCAGTGGGTTTTTTTTAATCCTTTTCTAACCAGTGTTTTGAGAATCACGTTCTGGAATTACCATCCATTCATAATTAGGACCATCGGTTTTGAGTGATTGAATTAATTAAATGCTGCTTTTACTACATGGGACTTGGGGATTCTTTTGGTATATGGGGTTTGTGTTCCATAATCAATTTCTATGTGAAAACTGTAAACCAGAGGCCTCACACATGTCTTTAATCCAGGCTTTTACCACACCAGCAGCCTTCAGGAAAATATCCATTTGTCCGTTCTACTGTTCAGTTTTATCATGTTACAGTGGAATTTATGACAGTGCTGTGTTTTACTGACGTGATCTCCAATTTCCCCTCTGGCTCAGTCTGCACCTAGTGCTGGAAAAGAATCACCCACCAAATGATTGCTGGCATTTATAAGTAGAAATATTTGGTTTCTTCAATATCAACGTTCGATTCGACACGCGGAGTGTGCGTGTGTTTTATGCCGGTTCGCAGAGGTACCGAGGGCATGATATCCCAGGTTATGAAAAGAGACGAGGAGGTCTAAGTTAACGTTGCTCTCCATTATCAGCCTGATCACTTATTGTTGCCCACTGCAGCGCACATAGTGGGGTGTCTTTTCAAAGTCCAGCAGTGAAACGGAAGCAAATTGTGCCCTTTTCAGCGAAGTCAGTTTCAGAGCACAGGGCTCAGGTGTTTGTGGGGAAACAGGGGGTGAGCAAGGCCAGGAAATGTCAAACGTGGAAGGTCTGTTGAAGTTAGGAGTGGCACAGTGGTTAGCACGGCTGCCTCACAGCTCCAGGGATCTGGGTACAATTCTGGCCTCGGGTGACTGTGTTCTCCCTGTGACTGCGTGAGTTTTCTCCGGGTGCTCCGGTTTCCTCCCACAGTCCAAAGGTGTGCAGGTTAGGGGAGTTGCCATGCTAAATTGCCCTTTAGTGTCCAACAAAGTTAGTTGGAGTTACTGGATTACGGGGATAGGGTAGAGGCATGGGCTTAATCGCTATCAGGTGAGAATCCATTTTGAAGCTGGAATTGGGGGCGGTGACGTTATTCCGATGCTCTGCCCCCTGAAAACGGAGCACTCGGGGAGTACTGCGCATGCCATTGGGACGGCCTCAGGACGTCACCTGAGGCCCTCCCCCGATGCTCCGCCACCAATGGGCCGAGTCCCCGACCTTCGGGAACCCAGCGGGCGGCTGCGGACTGCATCCAGTGCCTCCACAGTCGGGGAGCCGTTCCGCTGGCATGGGGGAGCTTGGGCGAGGGGCTGGGGGGCTGGGGGACTGGGGGGGGGGGTCCAGGGGTGGCAAGTGGGGTTCCAGGAGGGCAATTTTTGGCAGGCCGAGTCAGCGCGCGGCCGGCGCCATGTTGTAGGGCCACAGACTGCCTCCGTTCGCATGCGTGGCGATGGACCTGGCCATTCTGCGGCTATATCTGCAGCTACGTGGGGTACTTTAGGCAGCGCGGCTGTAGGCCCCCCACCGGGCAGAGCATTGATGCGGGGGCGGCGCCGACATTTTGGTCATAAGACCGGATGGATCCTGCGACATAGCCACAGAATCGGAGAATCCGGCCCTTAGTCAGTGTTTTGGGCCCTGGCGAGTTTTTCACCAGTTCAGGCCACACTTAGAATGTGTGTTAGCGCTGGGGAGCTGAACTCAGAGATCAGGCCACCATTTTGAAAGGGTGCCCCAATCTCTAAGTCAGCTTGTGGGTCCCCCCACCCCTCCCCACCCATGGACAATGTCACCCCCACCCACATGCACACTACTCCACACACCCCAAGTGAGGACCCCGTCTCTGGGGTCCCTGGGAGACCCCTCTTCAGGGCCTCCCCAAGCCCCCTTACAGCAGCCCCTTCCTTCCAGCACCCCCACCCATCACCCCCCCCATCCTCCCGGAGACCCCTACTTACCTGTCCTGCACTCTGGCACCCTTCAAACCCTCCATCCACCCTCATTCTATGGGTATGACCCTCCGCTGACCCTTGACAGTGCCATCCAGGCACCTCGGCACCCTTGCACTGCCACCATGGCACCCAGGCAGTGTTCCAGCTAGCTTGGCAGTACCTTCCAGGCACCTTGTCAATGCCAGGGTGGCAGTGCCAAGGTGCCCACATTCCGGGGGGAGGGCCAGGGAGCCACGCTGCACTTACTTTGACCATCCAGGGTCTCCGATGGCCCGGGAGACCCCCCAGGTGCAGTTCCGCCTGGTCAACGTTTGTATGGACCAGCAGTGATCGGCGCCCAGCTGCATCCCTGGGGAAGCCGGAGAATCGAGGGAGGCCCATGTATTCCACGTGAGTAGGTTGTAAGTAGGTTTACGACCTACATCCGCGAACGTCATTCGTTCCCGCCCATTTTGGGCGGGGTCAGACTCCGAATCCGACATCTCGCGGGACTCCGGTGAATCTCGCGAGGGGTATATGTTGGATGTTTTAGTTGCTGTGATATGAAGAGTCTAAAGTTCTGTTCCTTTTTCACAAACACACATTTATTTCCTTCCAACAGCCTTTGCACAAATCTCTCACTATACATCACCTGACAGAGGCCACCTGAAGTCCCTTTACATATCAGTGTCAATTAATGGATACTTAACATAAATGAGACAACTAATTGCAATGTCTCTTAACCCATTACTTAACAGTCTCCCCTTCCTTGGAGAAAAAAATAAATAATTAGGTGAAAACAAAATTTCAAGAAACTCAAAAACACACAAATGATTTCCCCCTTTTTTGGGGGGACGAGAAAGAAAAAAAAAAACAGTCACAGAAACAAGCGCCCTTCATTAACAATATCTAAAAGTTTCTGTGAACTCGCCCCTCTTTTCGTAAAACAGTCTGACAGTTGATAGCTCCTGTCGACCCATTTAATTTTCGTTATTTCCCCTCTGTCCACCATCTGCTTCAAACTTGCGATGTCTATCCGTAACCTCTTTTCATTGACACTTTTTGTAGAGTGCACATTTTCCCACAGGGATTTATTGTCAATGTGACAGTCAATAGGTATATTACCCAAATCCCCTAATCCCAAAATTTCTGTCAATATCATACTTATATAAAAGGCCATATCCACCGCCTCTACAAGGCTTAACGTCTCAGCAGCCAAAGTGCTTTTTACCACTCTCCTTATTTTCTTTGTTTCCCACACAAGCGGGCAACATTTACCATTGTTCCCCAAAAGGAAAATTATAAAACCTCCTGCGCTTGAAACCCCATCACATAAATTTGCGTAGGACGCATCACTATAAACTATGAGTTTCAAGTGCCTAAGGTCACCTAAAACCAGGAACTTCAAAACACACGCCTGCATTTTTAGTTTGGCCAAGGCTTTATTTGCTCTTATTATGTCTTCCACTTTGGGATCATTCATTTTTGTATTCAACTCTAAGACATCAAAACTCACGTCCGGGCTAGTCTGTCTACCTAACCAGTTCAGTTGCCCAATTAAACTTCGCAGTTGCTCTTTTTCTATCTTTGAAACCATTGCGTCTTTTTGTGAAACTCGGTCACGACTAATTGCTATTCGGCTGATGCTTTCCAAATAAGATTGCTGACGTAAAGTTGCCCCTAACTTAGTCTGTCCAATTTCCAGTCCAATATATTTAAATGCACCGGAAACCTGACTTCTTTCCTCAAACCAGAGATTACAATAGCTTCAAAATCACTAGTCCCACCCCACAAAAAATCAGCGACATGCATCATAAAAATGCCAGTAAGGTTTCCTTTCTAGTGCCAGTAAAACATTGCAGGATCTGCTTTCAACTGGCAACAACCTAACTTTAGCAAAACTGACCTTACCGAAAAATACCAGACTCTAGATACATCATTTAATCCATATACACATTTGTTCAACTTCCAGAGTACCCCTTCTGTGTGAGCTGCTTCTTTAGGAGGACGGAAAGAAATGTCTCTCTGGAGCTGATGCCCCTGCAAAAAGGCAGTTTTTACATCTATAGTGGCTAATAGAGCCAAGAAAATCTTTAAAATAACCTTTCCTGCTGTAGGTGAATCTACCCTTAAATCTTCTAAGTTTTCTTCAAATCCCCTTGCCACAAGCCAGGTCTTTGCCTTATAAGTTCCATCCGGAAGAACCTTTTCCGAGCAAATCCATCTGTGGGATAGAGCTCTTTGTCCCCTATCCGGTACTTCCGTGTATACCCCAAATTCACTCCAACTATGCAATTCTTGCTGTTTAGCTTCTTTGATAACTTTTTCATCTAATTTATTTGAAGTCACCAAAATCTCATGTGCATGCGGGCTTCTACTCCTATTAGTATTCGTAGTCTTACTCATGTTCCGAGATCTTGATAAACTACGTCCCCTCTCCCGCCTGGTATCTCGTTCTGTACTGCTACTGCTTGATCTTTCCCTTCTGCTGTGGGATGTCCTTTCAATAGTTCACGACCTTTTCCTGTGGACCTGTTCACTATCCGATGTACTATCTGAACTGGCACTGCGTTTCTGTGCCCTCCATTTTTGAACTTTGTTTTCCCAATCCATTGTCTTGACTCCTTCCCCTGAATGCTGTACATTCAACCAATGTTTATACTTCCCAGTGGTCTTCCCTGCTCTACTAATAACAGTTGCATCCTTCCATTGACTAGACCCTTCAGGCAAGTATGTCACTTTTGTACCAACTTTTCGCAGTTGCCCTTTCGGAAAAATGGCCTGTTCTAATTCATCAGAAGTGTTGTGTTCCTCCACAGAAACCCTGTCTATATCAGTTAATTGGTCCTCATAGTTCTGTAACACATGCGTACCAGATGACTCTGGTTCCTCGTCATGTCTGTCTGCTCTGTCTAAATTTGAAAATTTGTCATCTGTACCCATTATCCTTGATGAATGTACCCTAACAGTTTGATTACCATGTTGCAAAATAATTGTTTTGCCATCTATGCCTATGATCTTACCTGGTCCTTTCCATTCATTAGAATTGTCTCTCTTATATTATACCATGCCTCCTTGCTGAAAAACGGCATCTGATGGCCGTATGTTAGGTCTTAAAGCTCTGCGAATTCTTTCAGAGACTTCTGCTTCCAAAAAAGCTTTTCTACTGCTCTGTAATGCATTTAAATGTTCAGCAAAACCAGAGCTAATTGTAGCCCCCTCCCAAGCTAGAGGCTGGTCATCCAAAATGGACAGAATTTAAGGATTTCTACCAAACACTAATTGATAAGGACTATAGCCCCCAACCATCTGCAATGAATTCTTTGCATGTACTGCCCATGTTAAATCTGAATTTAGCCTGCAATTTGGTCTATCTGCCAAAATTTTCCGAAGCCTGTCATCGATGACAGCATGATTTCTTTCACAGACACCATTACTAAATGGGCTTTCTGCAGCCGTATTCATAACTCTGATATTCATGTTTTCACACATATCCCTAAACTCATCATTAGCAATTCTCCCCCATTGTCCGTAAGGAATTTTGCTGGTGGACCCATTCCTGTCCCTATCCATTTTTCATCGATTTGATCCAGAATTACTCTCTTTGCTTTATTTCGTACAATCGTTGATTGACTAAATCTGGTTGCTAAACTACAAAATGCAAAATAAATATATTATTTGCTTTATCCCAGATCTTAAGGTCCATGGCCACAATGTCGTTAAAATCCCTGGCCAAAGGTAGGGTTACTATCTGTCGTGCTGGTGTCCTTCTGTACTTCCTACAAATCCCTTACCCCTGCATCCTTTAATACATTTTTCAGCCTCCGAGGAGACGGATGTGCAAATTGTCTATGCAGTTTTAATACCACAAGCTTTTTATCAGCTAAAGTCCCATTTTCAACTGCCATTAACACATCCTTAACCACTCTACTTGAAATATTATTTGTCAGTAATGGAATACAATAGTGTCCAGACTGTGTAAATTGTAAGTCCACCATCTTTCCAAAAACTGTTGCCTTATCCTGTTCCATCTCCAGTTTCATGTGTGCTTTCTTCATCGATGGTCTGCTCAGAAGCAAAGGTATCTCACTTGATACAACATCCGTGCTAATGAAATGATTCACTCCGGCAATATTGCAAGGGATCACCACTCTTTTCTGCAACTTCAGAGTATTATCATCCCCAAACCTGAAACTTGTGGAACTTTCAAATTCCTTCACCTTGTTACGATTTTCAGCATTCAAAGAGTCCAGGTAACATTTTAACCAGTCAATTCCACACACAGTAGATGTGCAGCCACTATCCAATACAGCACAGTTGAAGGATTCTGCAACCAACACCCTCATTACTGGCATAAAACTGCTTGTCAATAGGACAATGCCTTCTTTCTGGTCACTATCCTTTTCCTCTTCTGACTCTTCTGTGTCATGTGTCGCTTCAAACACTCTATCATAACGAGTTGGACAGTTGAAAGCATAGTGGTATTGAGAGTCACATCGAAAACATCGATTTATCATGCCCCGTGCATTTCTGGGGTTCATCTTCCTATTGTAGGTTCTAACTGGGTTTCTGACTTCATAATTTCCTTGTCTCGGTCTCCTTCTATAGTCTTGAGCCCTGTTCGTGGCCATACGATTTCGCCATCCTGTTAGTAGTGTATCTTCCATATTCTGCCTTATTGCAGGCTGACCTATTTGGGTCATCAGAGCCATCGGAATCGAATGTTTCCCCAGAAACTTTTGTAAAGCTTTTGTCATCTGTTCGAATAAGGTATCCTTTTCAGTAAACTGAACTCCTGTCAAAACTAGGAGCCTATCCATGTTGCTCACTCTAGCACAGTCAAGTAATTTAAAGGCCAACACAGACTGTGGAAATTCCAGGTTGTGTTTCTGCAGTTCTTTTCTCACTCACTCACTCCTTGGTTTGATCTGGAAAAGTTGTATCTTTCAACCCTTCACATTTACTCAACAACCATCCTCTGCTACCAATTGTCAGACGTTTTCGTTGTTGTGATATGAAGAGTCTAAAGTTCTGTTCACAAACACACATTTATTTCCTTCCAACAGCCTTTGCACAAATCTCTCACTATACATCACCTGACAGAGGCCACCTGAAGTCCCTTTACATATCAGTGTCAATTAATGGATACTTAACATAAATGAGACAACTAATTGCAACGTCTCTTAACCCATTACTTAACAGTATAGACTGTCAGGGGGCTCGCTGGAGGCCCCTCTCGGCATTATCTGCCCGCGTTGTGCACAAGCGAGAGCCCAACGTGGCCAGAATATCGCGCCCAAGGTTTTTCAAGTGCTCATCTAAGTGCTTCTTAAATATTGTGAGGTGTGGCACTTGAGAGTGCATTTCCCGTCTGACCTCCGGCCCCCCTCAGCCCACACCGGTTAAGCTAGGATATCACTAAAACAAGCTGGAACTTACCAGGGGGCCTGTTTAGTTATCTGCTGGGCCCATCCCCTAACCCACCTTAACTATAGTTCTCTGCTGAATGGAAGTCAAAATACAGGAATAGAGAACTGGAGGGGAAATCCATCAATGAGGTTATTCCACTCACTTCCTGGTGAATGGTTTAGTTAAGGCATTCCAATCTTCTGTTACTGCATGAGCTGGCGGGGCGGGGGGTGGGGGGGGGGGGGGGGGGGGGGGGGTGGGGTTGATTGGGGAAGAGAAAAATGGAGCCTTCTCTTCAAGGAACAAACGATCATGACATGGTTCCATTTCAGCTGTGGCACATATAGGATTATGTGGCGGGGAACAGAAGTTTCCTGATGATAAATTCTAAACACCTATATATATTCCAAACCTGCTTTTTATGCTAACATGCTAACAACTGCATTTGTATCTCACCTTCAATCAAGCAAAATGTCCCAAGGTGCTCCACAAAATCTGACAGCAAGGCACAGACCAAAATAAGAGTGGCCAAAAGCCATGTCAAAGAAGTGGGATTTGAGGAGTGTTTGAGGAGGAGGGAGAGGTGGAGAGGTTTACGGAAGGTATTCCAGAGCTTAGGGCGCAGGCAGCTGAAGGCATGCTGACCAACGACGAAGCAATGACGTTCCGGGTTGCGCAAGAGGTCAGATTTGTGGGAGCGCGGAGCTCTCCGAAGGTTGTCGGGCTGGAAGAGTTTACAGCTCAGTGGGCTAAACAGCTGGTTCGTGATGCAGAACAAAGCCAGCAGCGCGGGTTCAATTCCCGTACCAGCCTGCCCGAACAGACACCGGAATGTGGCGACTAGGGGCTTTTCACAGTAACTTCATACTTGTGACACTAAAAGGTTATTATTATTATTATTATTAGATAGGGAGGGAAGTGGCTATTCATTCCATTATTTCACCAATATCACCTCTGTGTGTTTGTATGTTAAAACCATCTCAGAATGTAGCAGATGGTATTGGCATACATGACAAACGCTGTAACTTAAGCAGGTAAGGATAATGAAATGAAAATCGCCTATTGAAGAAGACACGAGTTTATATTTTGTTCAGAAAATGGAATCAGGAATAACGTGCATCCCCTTAAGTACGGCTGCTGTATTAATATTCTGGCTTACTCTCCATGAGCTGTCAAGCCATAGCGGAACGGAACGGAATGGGACTGAATTGCTTGACAGCAGTTTTGTTCTACCTCCACTGAAGCAGAAAAGTCTGATGGATTAAACTAGTTAAGACTGTAGTGGTTTGTAAGAGAGGGATAGGTAAACCGGGACCTCCTCATAGCTTCAGCTGCTGATGCTTTGGGATCTAATGTTGTGTTATCTGAGACGCTGCTCCGGGATAATCTTTTCCAATGACATATATTCTCTAAACGTTCAGGCTCCTACTTTTGACTTGAAGACTGTTACTTGCCTATATTTAAAAAAAAAATCATAATTAATATGATTAATCTAAAATATTAAACTTTAGCCTTTTGGTCCAATTAGTTACAAAAACTTCCTCCTCTCTCTGTTTATTCAGATAAGTGCCTCACACGTGTGAAAACCAATCAATGTGCTTGGGCGCGAACTCACGGAAAAGTTTCTAAGTAAACCTCTTCCGGACCAGGGTGGCAGTCCTCCTGTTCACACTCCCTGTGCTGCCCTGTGGGGGGAACAGGGTGTCCCGCTGCCACTCCACCGCGTCCGGCAGACTGACCAGGTTGGCGTCAGCGAAGCGTGGTGCAGGTCTCTTTGGTGGCAGAGCTGTGCGCTGTCAGGGGTTTGCTCTGCAGGATCGGTGTTCAAGAGCTGCTCCCCTTGCTAGCGGGGAGCGGCCGGGCGCGGTCCAGGCGAATCAGCTGGTGGGGCTGATAACGGCCGTCCATGCGGGGAGTGTGAACACCGAGCTGGATGGCTGAGTTGGCATCGGTCCCCTGGAACCAGTCCCACCACCAACCCCACCCCTCCACACCCCCAGGTGACCTGTCTCACGTGAGTCGTTCATGACAGACATTAATATCCTTCCCTACCACTGACCACATGTCCATTCTCCTGCGGGATCTCCATCTGATGGTGCCAGCCCATCTGGGGCGTGGGGCGGCTCCCTGCACAGGGGGTGGTGCCTCGAGCCTCGTCGATGCCGCTGCCCTACCCGGAATCCGGCTGCCTGCTGTGCCAGCACCGCCGTGAGGGCAGCTGCTCCGGGGTCCACAATACCATCCGGACTGTGGTATCTGAAAGGAATTGGAGAGGGTGACAGACCGAAAATCAGTTATGGCTTACACCCCGGTACCCTCGGGTGCCCCATGTCCCGCCCACCTTGACATTCCCCCCTTCTCTCGGGGTGTTATCCAACCAGCCTGTTGTGCTGGGGGACCGTGCCCTGCACACGCACCTCCAGCCAAAACCACTTGCCTGTGACATGGCGTGTGTACCCACGGGAATCCACTTGCGAGCTGTGAAGTACTCATATAATTAACATTGCCAATTCCCTATAAGCGATAGCCTTCAGCTGTGCAGCCAGAGGCTGCTCACAGTCAGAGTGAGTTAAAGTGACCTGCACCATATGACCACGAACAGGGTTCAGCCCCGGGGGTGTCCTGTGGGACAGACAGGCAGCAGCCGAAGTTGCCTCCCTTCCGGTATACACGATCTGGCAGGGTGGCCTGTTGGACCCACCCGCCAAGCTGCGTGTCTGACTTTGAAGATGGCAACTCACCTCCTCCGACCCCCCCCCCCCCCCCCCCCCCCCCCCGTTGCGCCAGCTTTACATTTTAAAATAGGAGAGCTAAAGGGTGTGACCTCACACTCGGAGCCGGTTAGATAGCGGGAGGGCGTTTGGTAGGGGGTCTGTCCCGTTAATGGGATGGAGATTGGCCTTAATTGGTGATGATTGGTTTCTGGACACACCAGAGCAGGATGTACAACTGGCCAAAGGGAGCGGAATGGTTAGATTGGAAACTGATCAGAGCTTCCCGATTTTGGCCATCTAACCAGCTCGCGCAGATTCGCGCCCAACGCAGCCGTTAGATTGCGCCCCTTAAGTTTCCAATCTTAACAACTGAAAGATTCACACAGGTTGATTTTCTGATGCCTGGGAACTCAACTCCCTCTTTTTTTACTTTGACCGATATAATTATAGCTACATTTACCTTGCTATGAGATCTGATGCACATCGAACACCTAAGGCTCGGTCAGTGGGCCATTTACAATGACATGCATATCCCAGCACTGTCAGACTTTATCTGCTCTCTGTGTTCAATACTGTGGAAAAAGAATAACGTTTCACTGCTCTTATATTGAGGCCCTCTTGTTTTTTAAAGCTGCAATCTGCCTTTGTATTCACCTGCTTGGTGCCGTCGCAAGCCCCCGAAACAGAAACTGGTGAATGCAGCTCGAATCTCTCTTTAATTATCGAGCTCTGCAGTTCACAATAGCATCCAGCACATGTGGATCTGGGTGTTAGCTTATGCTGCTCAAGATTCATTTCAGGGAGCGGGACTAATTTCTAATGCAGCCAATTCGCACATGCCAATGCCCTGCTAGATCATGGGATTAATTATACATGGCTCTGAAATCCCCACGTTTCATTCGAATCGCATGAGGAAGGTGGGACATAAGAGCTAGGGGCAGAAGCTGGGCATTCAGCCCTTCAAATCTACTCCGTCTTTTGATAAAATCATGGCTGCTCTGAAGGTAAAAGCCAATTAGTGCAGATGCTGGAATCTGAAACCAAAACAGAAAATACTGGACAATCTCAGCAGGTCTGACAGCATCTGTCGAGAGAGAAGGGAGCTAACGCTTCGAGTCTGAATGACTCTTTGTCAAAACCTCCGAATATGGTCTCCACTCTACTTTCCTGCTAGCACCCCATAATCCTTGTTTAATGACTCAGAGGAGGTTGTCGGGAAACGAACATAGATTTATTTACATTATTTATGAAGGTCTGCCGAATGCAGCGTATCGCTCCCACTACAGTCCCCGTTGGGTGGGCTAACCACACCAGGCCCTCTTTTGGGCCTGCTTTTATGTTAGCTCATAGCAAGCCTCGTGTGGTAGGCCTCCACCCCCTACCTGTGAAGCCCGTACTCCACGGGTCCCACGGGAAGATCACTGATGGTTTCCCCGTGGTCTTCGTGGGGGTTATGACACTTTGACTCCTTCGTCCATCAGAAATCTGTGGAAATCTGCCTTGAATAGATTTGTTGACCCAACCTCTACTGGAGAAGAGAGATCCACAGATTGACGACCCCCAAGGAGGAGAAATTTCGTAAAAGGGAGACGCTCAGAATAGAAATCAGGAAGAGTATCTCAAACGCAGGAGAGAGGCAAAGGCTGGAATAAGGAAGGTTAGAGGAAGCATGAGGAAAGGATGGCAGGCTGTGCAAAAACAAAGAGCAAAATGTTCTTCAAGCATGTTAATGGTAAAAGATTAGTGAAGGATAGATTGGGGCCCATAAGGGAGAAGCAGGGTGAACTGCTCACTGAAGCAGAGGGTATGGCAGTGGTACAGAATGAATACTTTGCTTCTGTCTTTACCCAATTAGAAGATGATGACAATGGTCCTGTTGAAAATATGAGTGTTGAGCAATGAGCAGTATTGTGATAAAGAAAAAGTGCTGAAAAGGCGGGCAGCACTCCCGGTAGAGAAGTCGCCAGGCCAGGATGGGATGCACCCTAGATTGCTGAGAGAGGTAAGGGAGCATATTGCGGAGCCATTGACATACATTTTCCAGGCCTCTCTGAACACAAGATTAGTCCCGGGGGACTGGAGGATTGTAAATGTGACGCTGTTGTTTCAGAAAGTTGTCTCTGTTGTCAAAGAGATCTAGGAGTACAGGTCCACAGGTCATTGAAAGGGGCAACACAGGTGGAGAAGGTAGTCAAGAAGGCATACGGCATGCTTGACTTCATTGGCCGGGGCATTGAGTATAAGAATTGGCAAGTCATGTTGCAGCTGTATAGAACCTTAGTTAGGCCACACTTGGAGTATAGTGTTCAATTCTGGTCGCCACACTACCAGAAGGATGTGGAGGCTTTAGAGAGGGTGCAGAAGAGATTTACCAGAATGTTGCCTGGTATGGAGGGCATTAGCTATGAGGAGCAGTTGAATAAACTCGGTTTGTTCTCACTGGAACGAAGGAGGTTGAGGGGAGACCTGATAGAGGTATACAAAATTATGAGGGGCATAGACAGAGTGGATAGTCAGAGGCTTTTCCCCAGGGTACAGGGGTCAATTACTAGGGGGCATAGGTTTAAGGTGAGAGGGGCAAGGTTTAGAGTAGATGTACGAGGCAAGTTTTTTACGCAGAGGGTAGTGGGTGCCTGGAACTCGCTACCGGAGGAGGTGGTGGAAGCAGGGACGATAGTGACATTTAAGGGACATCTTGACAAATACATGAATAGGATGGGAATAGAGGGATACGGACCCCGGAAGTGTAGAAGATTGTAGTTTAGTCGGGCAGCATGGTCGGCACGGGCTTGGAGGGCCGAAGGGCCTGTTCCTGTGCTGTACATTTCTTTGTTCTTTGTTCTTTGTTGTGAAAGGGGCAAAGAATAACCCAGGAAACTACAGACCTGTCAGCTTGACATCAATAGTGGGGAAAACTGATGGAGGCCATATACAGGATGAGATAAATGTACACTTAGAGAAAGATAAGTTAATACTAGGCAGTCAACATGGCTTTGTCAAGGGCAGCTCACGCCTGACAAACTTAATTGAATTCTTTGACAAGGTGACACAGGCAGTGGATGAAGATAGTGACGTGGATGTTGTCTATTTGGACTTTCAGAAAGCATTTGATACGGTGCCACATGGCAGGTTGGTTAGCAAATGAGAAATGTTTGGGATTGATGGGTCCTTGGCAGCATGGACTACATGTTGGCTGAGAGATAGGAAACAGGGTAGATATCGGTGGGCATTTCTGAGACTGGAGACGAGTTGAAAGTGGTGTTCCCCAGGGCTCAGTGTTGGGACCCTTCCTTTTTGTGATTTATATAAATAATTTGGAAGTAGGTATTGAGGGCAAAATCTCTAAATATGCAGATGATGCTAAACTAGGGAGAATAGTGAATTGTGAGGATGACGCTGAGCGACTTCAGAGGGACATTGACGATTTGGCCAAATGGGCAGACACCTGGCAGATTAACTTCAATGGAATAAAATGTGAGGTAATGCATTTTGGGAGAAGAAACATGGGGAGACAATACAGGCTCAATGGTACAACCTTGAGGGGAGTCCAGGAGCAGAGGGACCTCGGGGTTCAAGTGCATAATTCTCTGAAGGTCGCCAGGCAAGTTGAAAAATTTGTTAAGAAGGTTTATAGCATCCTTGGGTTTATAAATAGAGGTGTAGAGTATAAAAGCAAGGAAGTGATGCTACACCTCTGCAAATCATTGGTCAGACCACATTTGGAGTATTGTGTTCAGTTCTGGGCACCTTATTTAAGGAAGGATGTTCAAGCCCTCGAGAGAACGCAGGTGAGGTTTATTAGTATGATACCCAAACACCAAATTTGGTCATTCAGTTATTAGCTATTTGAGGAACCTTGCTGTGTGTAAACCGGGTTGCCATGTTTGCTGACAAAACAACAGGGCAGGTGCTTCAAAAGTAATTCACAGGAAGCAAAGTGTTTTTATGACGCCTGAGAGCATGCCGTCGTTGGCTGGTCCAGCATTTATTGCCCATCCCTAAATGCCCTAGAACTGCGAGGCGGATTTCAGAGTGAAGTAAAGAGTCAACCACATTGGTCAGAGGCATCACTCCTGGGGTGAAGTCTCCTTTCCTCAGAGCTTTACAAATAGAAAAATTGTTTGCAGTTCTCGTCAGGTTTCCTAACAGCAGCTTGTTGGCCGAGACAAGAGGTTTGGACTGAACGAATTAATAGAAATACAAAGATAAAAGCAAACTACTGCAGATGCTGGAAATCTCAACAGGTCTGATAGGATCTGTGGGGAGAGAAACGGAGCTAATGTAAATGTAAATAATAATCTTTATTGTCTCAAGTGGGCTCACATCAGCACTGCAATGAAGTTACTGTGAAAAGCCCCTAGTCGCCACATTCCGGCGCCTGTTCGGGTACACACAGGGGGATTTCAGAATTCTCAGCTGGTACAGGAATTGAACCCGCGCTGCTGGCCTTGTTCTGCATCACAAACCAGCTGTCTAGCCCACTGAGCTAAACCAACCCTGATGTTTCGAGTCTGTGGGATAAATAATAATAATGTTGTCCCTTTACCATAAGGGGGCGCATCACATGTGAACACCATTGGTTTCCCAGGGTCAGAGTGAATCAAGAGTTTTGAGGACTGCAAAACCTCCTTCACCACTCAAAAGGCTTCTTCCTGTGGCTGTCTATTGCCACCGCTGATGATCCTCTCGTAACTGGTGTAATGGTGCCAATGCTGTGGCTAAATTCAAAATGAATCTTCCATAACGATTTACCGTTGCGAGGAAGGGTTTGAGCTCACTGATGTTTCTGGGTGCTGGGATTTCACGTGTAGCCTTGGCCATTTCCTCCAGGAAATGCAAATGGCTCACATCAACACAAACCCCTAGATGTGCCACTTCTGAGATCTGGAAATTGCATTTATCGCTTTAGAGACGGAGCCCCCCTCCCGAAACCTATTGAACACTTCCTCCAGGCTGGACATCTTTGGGTGTGATGCCGTTGACTCGAACTTCGTTGAACTGGCTATCACCTTGGGAATTCCTTGAAGGAGAATATCCATAGCACGCTGGAAAATAGTGCAGGCTGAAGCGATGCCGAACGGCAGTCTTGTGTACTGAAAGAGGATTATTTATTGTGGCAATCTTCGGCGGGGACTCTTCATCCAATTCTAGTTGCAGGTGTGCATGGCTGAGATCCAATTTCAAGTCGGTAATGCACCCCCCGCCCCCGCCAACTTGGCGTAGAGGTCCTCAACCCGGAGAATCAGGAGGTTATCCATCTGGGCAGCCTGATTTATGGTCAGTTTGAAGTCCCTACAAGTTCGTCTCATTTGAGAACAGGGACAATGGGTGCCGGCCACTCGGGGAACTGAACCGGTTTGTTTATGCCTAATCTCTTTAAAATGGCCAGCCAATTGAGCCCAATCTTCTGCTACCAGTTTCTTCCCATCGGACAGGGTCTGTGCTCCTCCACGACAACCAAGGGCAGATCGGCCTCCTGATCTTTGTAAAGATGTATTTGTGGTTGCAAGGATTTTCAACGTTTCCCCGGTGTAAGTGGAAGCTTAGCTGTGTGCTGTTTGAACTTAAGGGCTGATTCCTATCACAGACATATTTCATAGTCTGCTCTCCCACACTGGTCATCGAAACCCTGGTGTTGAATTCCATTTCGAGGGACTTGTCGTTTAGCACAGTGGTTAGCACTATTGCTTCACAGTGCCAGGGTTCCAGGTTCTTTTTTTTTTCTTTTTTAAAATTTAGAGTACCCAATTAATTTTTTCCAATTAAGGGGCAATTTAAGGTGACCAAGTGGGGGCGAAACCCACGCAAACACGGGGAGAATGTGCAAACTCCACATGGACAGTGACCCAGAGCCGGGATCGAACCTGGGATATCGGCGTTGTGAGGCAGCAGTGCTAACCCACTGTGCCACCGTGCTGCCCCAGGATCCCAGGTTCGATTCCCGGCTTGTGTCACTGTCTGTGCGAAGTCTGCACATTCTCCCCGTGTCTGCTTGGGTTTCCTCCGGGTGCTCCGGTTTCCTCCCACAAGTCCCGAAAGACAGGCTTGTTAGGTGATTTGGACATTCTAAATTCTCCCTCGGTGTACCCAAACAGGTGCCGGAATGTGGCGACTAGGGGATTTTCACAGTAACTTCATTGCAGTTTTAATGCAAGCCTACTTGTGACAATAAAGGTTATTATTAAGACAATTTCAATTGGGGTGCTCTCTTCAACTGCACTGCATTCAACCAGTACATTGCAGGCTCCTCTTCAGAGCTCTTCTCTACTATGTTCAGTGGCGCTATGGAGTCATTTCATAGAATTTACAGTGCAGAAGGAGGCCATTCGGCCCATCGAGTCTGCACCGGCTCTTGGAAAGAGCATCCTACCCAAGCCCACACCACCCTATCCCCATAACCCAGTAACCCCATTCAACCAACACTAAGGCAATTTTGGACACTAAGGGCAATTTAGCATGGCCAATCCACCTAATCTGCACATCTTTGGACTGTGGGAGAAACCGGAGCACCCGGAGGAAACTCACGCAGACACGGGGAGAACGTGCAGATTCCACACAGGCAGTGACCCAGCCGGGAATCGAACCTGGGACCCTGGAGCTGTAAAGCAATTGTGCTAACCACTATGCTACCGTGCCGCTGCTGTTTTTTTTTTTGCATTTGTGTGCTTTGTCTAGTGCGGCAAGATGCTTTAATGTGACCCCCTGTGGTTGAATTGGAAATACACAAACCCCTGACTATGTTAGGTGCCTTGGAAATAGTTCCCACCATAACAATAGAAGTCCACCTCTGACTTGAGTTGACGCCCTGTCTTTTTCCCGATCCTCTGGCTCCGATCTAGTCTCGAGGACCGTGTCTGGTTCTCCGCTGTGCGTGTTGGTCCTGCCATGCACCTCATGGCCTTACTACTCCATACTTGGTTAACCTGCCCTTCGGCCACGCTTTGGAGTTCACAGGCACCTCTCTTGGCACGCTTCATTACCCTGACCAATTGCGATCACTTTTTCCAACCATATGGTGCTTTCCGCCACAACCTTCTTCTGGATATTGAGGTTATGGATCCCGCAAACCAGCCGGTCCTGCAGCATGGCACGACGTGGAGCTCCAGATTCGGTGTTCAGCAAGCTGGTGAAGCCTGGCTATGAAGGCTGAGACAGACTCTTCATGGTCCCTCACTGCAGACTTAAATTTATAACATTAGAGGATATCATGGGCCTTGGGTTGAAGTGTTCTTTGACCCCAACATAACTATCTGATCAACGGTCTTCAAGTTGTGTATCTCCAGTAACTTGAGGTCCCTACTTAAATTACATGTTTGGAGCCCGCAAACTGTTAGAAGTATCACCTGCTGCTTTTTAATAATCTTTATTGTCACAAGTAGGCTTACATTAACACTGCAATGAAGTTACTGTGAAAAGCCCCCAGTCGCCACATTCCGGCGCCTGTTCGGATACACAGAGGGAGAATTCAGAATGTCCAATTCACCGAACAAGCACGTCTTTCGGGACTTGTGGGAGGAAACCGGAGCTCCCGGAGGAAACGCACGCAGACACGGGGAGAACATGCAGACTCCGCACAGACAGTGACCCAAGCCGGGAATCGAACCTGGGACCCCGGCGCTGTGAAGCAACAGTGCTAACCACTGTACTACCGTGCATCCCGTGCTTATCCTCCCTGTGATTTTGTTTGTGGTAAAAGAATAGTGGAGTTGTTCGGATGTACTGACTCCAATCTTCAGCCGCTTGGTCAAAAGGCTCTAGATTACTAACGATAGGAATTTTCACTCACAGTTTAGTGGTTCCCGACTCTCATTGGTGAGTCTTTACTTTCTCAACTGCTCCTTCCTCCCCCCCCACCGCCCTCAATTCATGACGTACGTAAGGCTGCGATCAAACATTTTACCTCGTTGCCAATGTGGTGGCTCGAGACAGACACTGGAGGCTTCCAATAGTTAACCAGGAGTTTATTGATGAATGGTAAAGGAGGGCAAGTAAGAGGTAGAGGGCTTAATAACAGTCCAGCTCCGACATCCACACAGCCTGGGATCCTGCTCCCAGGGCCCCGCGCACGCTCCCTGTGGCCAGTGTTCGGCACTCCTGCGTACAATTGGCCCTGAGCATGTCACGCGGTCCCTCGAGCCCGTCCCTTTAAAGGGGCCATGCTACCACACACGGCCTTTTGAGGAAGAGAGTTCCAGGAACACATGGCCCTCTGAGAAAATGATTTCCCCTCATCTCTGTCTGAAATGATCAAACCCTTATTTTAAACCCCCTAGTTCTAGATCGAAACATCCCCTCCATATCCACCCTGCCAATACCTCTCAGGATCTTAAAAGTTTCGATCAAGTCACCTCTCACTCTTCTAAACTACAGTTCACAGTTCAACCTCTCTAACCTTTCCTCACAAGACAACCCACTCGTTCCTGGCATTAGTCCAATAAACCTTCACTGAACTGTTTCTAATGTATTTACATCTTTCCTTAAATAAGGAGACCAATACAGTGCACAATAGTCCAGATGTGACCTCACCAATGCCCTGTACAACTGAAGTATAACCTTCTCCTCTAAACGTTGAGTCGAAACTCGATGACATTAATAGGTGGTTCACACAAATAGGGACCAGCAATAACAAGCTTAAAATGCTGCCGGAATTGCTTCCCTATCCAAAGGGGGGACACCACCCCTGATCCGATGAATACCTCACTATGGAGAACGGTAGCGGGGTCGTGACCAATACCCCTGTCCCTACATGAACCCATCTCTATCTGAACCCTGAGCCATCCCAACACCTTCTCAATATTGGCCGCCCAATAAGGGAAAAGCAAATTGGACAACGCTAGACCCCTCCCTGCCCCCACACCCCCACTGTCTGTCCCTTTGAAGAACTGCTCCACATATCCTAGGGATCTCCCCTGCCCATGTAAAGGAGGCAACCAACTTATTAATCCTAACATAAAAGGACCGAGGGACAAAAGTGGGGAGACACTAAAAAATAAATAAAAATCTTGGAAGGATATTCATTTTAATAGCCTGGACTCTGCTCACCAAGGACACGGGAAGGCCATCCCACATTTGCAAGTTGGACTTAACATTGTTCACCAGACTAGCGTCGTTCAATTTACGGAGCAGGGCCCAATCGTGGACCACACAGATACCCAGATAGCAAAAGCTAGATCTGGCAAGAAGGAAAGGTAGCACCCCCAGATTGATATCCCACCCTGGGGGGGGGGGGTTAACTGGAAAGTAGTCACTCTTCTCCAGATTCAATTATACCCTGAGAAGAGGCCAATGCTCTTCAGTAACTTAATTATTTCACCCATAGTGGAGACTGGGTCCATGATATAAAGCAGCAGGTTGTCCACATATAAGGCTACTCTATGCTCCCTGCTCTCCTTCTTATCCCCTTCCACAATTGGAAGATCTCTACGAAATAGCCAATCACTAGGGCAAACAGAAGCGGAGACAATGGCCACCACTGTCTAGTGCACCTATTCAGTAAAAAGTACCCCGAGCTCAAACTCAAGCGCGGGCCTTATACAATAACCAAACCCAAGAAATGATTCTTTGCGAACCTCCCCAGAATCCCAAAAAGGTAACCCCCATTCCACCCTATCAGAAGCTTTCTCAGCATCCATTGATACGATCACGTCTGGGCTGGGCAAGGAAGAGGGGGAGGGGGGGGAGGGAAGAACCACATTCAGCAGCCAATGTATATTGGCCAACATGCTGACCCTTAACGATGCCCGAAAACAGAGCTCCAATCGCAAAGCCAAAACCTTAGTAGTTTGGCGTCAGCATTCAGTGACAATATGGGTCGATTCCGTGGGCTCATTATCCTTCTTTAGATAAGAGAAATAGAGGCCTGTGAAAGCGTGTTGCACAGGGACTCCTTGGACAAGTAGTCATTAAACATGTCCACCATCAATGGAATCTGTTGGTCCGCAAAACTCTCATAAAACTCAATGGGAAAACCATCGATGTCGGTGTGCATCAATCGAATACCATTTTGTATCTTCTCCAGTCTTAACGCGGCCTCCAAATCCTCCCATTTCACTCTATCAACCACCGGAAAGGACACTCCATCCACGAACCTCCAACAAGTCTGAACTCTCATCCAGGGGCTCCGACCTATTCTTATAGAATGCCTCAAAAGCCGCATTCGCTTTGACCGGGGCAGAGACCAAACTGCCGCTTGGGTCTCTAACCTGTACGATCTCCCGGGAAGCCGCCTGCCGGCTCAGCTGCTGGGCCAAAAAACGAGTGGCCTTCTCCCCAGACTTGTACCCCCGTCGAGCGCCACAGCTGACTCACCGCCTTGTCCATGGACAGCAGCTCAAACTCCATCTGCAGCTTTTCCTCCAAAAGAATAACTTTTTGGCATGGGATTATGCAGAATGACCTATCTCTGTAATCTCCCCCAGCCCTAAACCCCTCTCGATAACGCTGCACGACTTCAATTTGGGTCTCTTGCTCATTTCCAATTTTAATTACTCCACAATTGACAACATGGCTTCCACTGCCGAGGCCTTCAGATCTGGAACGTCCTTCCTAATTCCCCCAGCCCCTGCTTCTTGGAGATGACCCTTGAAACCTACTTCTTTGGCCAAACTTTGGAGCACAGTTCTTGGGCCGGATTCTCCGTTTGAGAGACTGAGTACTGACACCGGGTCTGAATCGCGAGTGTCCTACCCCGGGGGTTTGGGAGGGTGGGATGTATCCCGTGCGGGATCGGTTTTGGTGTTTAAAATAGTTACTCTGAAGTTAGAAGGGCTTTCTTTCCTTCTAAGTTTTTGAGTAATTTTTTTTTTAAATTTTAGAGTGCCCAATTCAATTTTTTTCCAATTAAGGGACAATTTAGCGTGGCCAATCCACCTACCTTGCACATTTTTGGGCTGTGGGGGCGAAACCCACGCAAACACCGGGAGAATGTGCAAACTCCACACGGACAGTGACCCAGAGCCGGGATCGAATCTGGGACCTCGGCGCCGTGAGACTGCAATGCTAACCACTGCGCCACCGTGCTGCCCCCCTTTGAGTAAATATAAGGGTAATGATCTTTCTTAGTGTCACAAGTAGGCTCACATTAACACTGCAGTGAAGTTATTGTGAAAAGCCCCTTGTCGCCACATTCCGGCGCCTGTTCGGGTACACAGAGGGGGAGTTCAGAATGTTCAATTCACCCAACAAGCACGTCTTTCGGGACTTGTGGGAAGCAATCAGAGCACCCGAAGGAAGCCCACGCAGACACGGGGAGAAGACAACGTGCAGACTCCGCCCAGTCTGTGACCCAAGTGGGAATCGAACCTGGGATCCTGGCGCTGAGCAGCAACAAAAACTGTCAGTTCGCGATTTAAATTGTTTTGTTGGATGATTCCCAACCCAGCGCCATTGTCCAGGGAACGTCAGTGCACCTGGACAATTGGTGAGTAAACCCTTACCTGAGAACACCCCAGAGCCATTCGCCAGCACGTCATTGGGATACATATCAAATGTGACGCTGTGGTGCAGGAGGTTATGGCCCTTAGTGTTCATGATTATTAACTTCCAGGTATTGAGAATCTTTTTAACCATAATATCAGTGTAAAGTTGTTGACCATTTAATCAATTCACTTTACTCACATACATAATTTACAGTTAGGTTTTGCTAAGAATTCTTCCATCCCCACTGACCTTTCTGTTTAAGGAATCGTACTGATAGCCTCATCTGGGACATTATCCGGGTGAAACTTCGCACTGAGCAAACATTTAATCTACCTTTATCAAAGTTCTTTTTTTGCCATTTTATAAGAAGCATGATGCCATGTATTTGAAATGGTTAATATCTCCATGGGCAAAACAACTTGTTGTGAACATATCAAATATTCACACGTTAATATTGCTGGGCATAATTTTCAGGTTATTGAGTCTGGCTATGAAGTGATTGTAGAAATGACGGTGTTTGTTGGAATTTCCTTGTTTAATGCGTGTGTCTGTGGCCATTAACTCAACTCCCTGTTGCGCTGAGGTACAACAAATCCACATCAAGACCTTGCTGCTTAGACAAAAATAAAAATGTTCGTGGCAAGAGGTCAAAACAAATTGTTAATTGTCATTTTGGAAGGAATAACAGGAAGACAGAGTACTGGGCAAATGCTAAGATTCTTGGCAGTGCGGATGAGCAGAGAGATCTCGGTGTCCATGTACATAGATCCCTGAAAGTTGCCACCCAGGTTGAGAGGGTTGTTAAGAAGGCGTACGGTGTGTTTGCTTTTATTGGTAGAGGGATTGAGTTTCGGAGCCATGAGGTCATGTTGCAGCTGTACAAAACTCTGGTGCGGCCGCATTTGGAGTATTGCGTGCAGTTCTGGTCGCCGCATTATAGGAAGGATGTGGAAGCATTGGAAAGGGTGCAGAGGAGATTTACCAGAATGTTGCCTGGTATGGAGGGAAGATCTTATGAGGAAAGGCTGAGGGACATGAGGCTGTTTTCGTTAGAGAAAAGATGGTTAAGAGGTGACTTAATTGAGGCAATTCAAGATGATCAGAGGATTAGATAGCGTGGACAGTGAGAGCCTTTTTCCTCAGATGGTGATGTCTAGCATGAGGGGACATAGCTTTAAATTGAGGGGAGATAGATATAGGACGGATGTCAGAGGTAGGTTCTTTACTCAGAGAGTAGTAAGGGCGTGGAATACCCTGCCTGCAACAGTAGTGGACTCGCCAACATTAAGCGCAGCTCTGGTCAGGATCTTAGGCATTGCGGACAGCTGAGCAGGCATCTAGAACTGATTAATATCTACTGTCCCCCGGTCTTCCCACAGCTACTCCGAGCTGGCCAGTCCTAAAGGCTATGGAGGTTAGACTGGGTCTGCAGCAGTCGGTGAGGAAAACATCAAGAGGGAAACACCTACTTGACTTTGTTTTCACCAACCTAGCTGTCACCGGTGCACTGTCCCTGGCAATATTGGTAGGAGTGACCATGTACAGTGCTTGTGGAGTCCCGTCTTCACGCTGAGCCTGCTCTCCGTCGCGTTGTGTGGCACCGTGCTAAAGGGGTTAGATTTCGAACAGATCCAGCAACTCAAAGCTGAAGACTCATGATGCCCTGTGGGCCATCAGCAACAAAAGAATTGTATTCGACCACATGGCCCGGCATATCCCGCACTCTACCATTACCACCAAGCCAGGGGATCAACCCTGGTTCAATGAAGAGTGCAGGAGAGCGTGCCAGGAGCAACACCAGTCATACTGAAAAATGAGGTGTCGACCTGGTGAAGCTACAACACAGGACTACTTGTGTGGCAAACAGCATCAGCAGCAAGTAACAGACAGAGCAAAGCGATTCCACAACCAACGCATCAGATCTAAGTTCTGCAGTCCTGCCACATCCAATCGTGAATGGTGATGGACAATTAAACAACTCACTGGAGGGGGAGGCTCCACAAATATCCCCGTCCTCAACGACGGAGGAGCCCAGTACATGTGTGCGAAAGACAAGGCTGAGGCATTCGCAACAATCTTCAGCCAGAAATGCTGAGTGGATGATGAGCGTGGCAGGGTGGCACAGTTGTTGGCACTGCAGCTTCACAGCGTCAGAGACCCCTGTTGCACAGTGGTTAGCACTGCAACTTCACAGCGCCGGGGACCTGGGTTCAATTCCAGCCTTGGATGATTCTCTGTGTGGAGTTTGTACTTTCTTCCTGTGTCTGCATGGGTTGAAAATGAAATGAAAATTGCTTATTGTCACAAGTAGGCTTCAAATGAAGTTACTGTGAAAAGCCCCTAGTCGCCACATGCCGCCGCCTTGTACGGGAATTGAACCGTGCTGCTGGCCTGCCTTGGTCTGCTTTCAGACTCTGAAAGCTCTTCAGCCCTGTGCTAAACCAGCCCCTGTGCTAAGCCAGCCAGGTTTCATAGTTTCATAGAATCCCTACACTGCCAAAGGTGGCCATTCAACCCATTGAGTCTGCACCGACCCTCTGAAAAAGCACTCTACCCAGGCACATTCCCCTGCCCTATCCCCGTAGCCCCACCTAATGTTGAACACTAAGGATCAATTTAGCATGGCCAATCCACTTAACCTCTAAATTTTTGGACTATGGGAGGGAACGAGAGCACGCGGAGGAAACCCATGCTGAAACGGGGAGAATGTATAAACTCCACACAGACAGTTACCCAAGGTCGAAATCGCACCCGGGTCCTTGGCACTGTCAGGCAGCAGTGCAACATCTCGCAAGATCTGTCTAGGTGGTGTAGCTCTGATATTTGAGGATGACATCAGGGCGGCAGTGATAGATGACATAGCTTCTATGGAGAAAAAGGTTGAATCCATTTGGGTTTCCTCCGGATGCTCCTGTTTCCTCCCACAGTACAAAGATGTGCTGGTTAGGCTAATTGGCCATGCTAAAATTGCCCCTTAGCATCCAGGGATGTTAGGTTACAGGGATAGGATTGGGGGGGGGGGGGGGGGGGGGTTGAGTAGAGTGCTCTTTCAAAGGGTTGGTGTAGACTCGATGGGCTGAAGGGTCTCCTTCTGCACTGTGGAAATTCAATGGTTCTATGATCCATCCCAACCTTCTCCTGAACTTCCCAGTATTAAGGATGCCAGCCTTCAACCAATTTGATACACTCTACGTGTTATCAAGGAATGGCTTAAGTCACTGGATACTGCAAAGGCTATGGGTCCTGACAATAGAAGAAGACTTGTGCTCCAGAACTTGCCGTGCCCCTAGTCAAGTTACTCCAGTACATCTGCACCACTGGTATCCACCGAGCACCACTGAACATTGCCCAGCTATGTCCTGTCCACAAAAAGCAGGACAAATCCTATCTGGTCAGTTACCGCCACACCAACCTACTCTTGATCTTCAGGAAAGTGATGGAAGGTTCCATCGACAGTGCTAGTAAGCAGCAATACCATGCTCACTAACGCTCATTAGGGGGCTGCCAGGGTCACTCAACCCCTGAACATATTGCAGACTGAGTCCAAAAATGAACAATAGATGAGCTGAGAGTGACTGGTCTCGACATCAAGGCAGCATTTGACCGAGTGTGGCATCAAGGAGCCCCAGCTAAACTGTAGTCAATTAGAGCATCCAGGACAAAGCAGTCTGGTTGATTGGAGGCCCATCCACCACCTTCAACATTCACTCCATCCACCACCGAATCACAGTGGCAGCCGTGTGCACCATCTACAAGATTCACTGCAGCAACTCACCAAGGCTCCTTCGCCAGCACCCTCCAAACCTGCAATTTTTTACCACGTTAAAGGACAAAAGCAGCAGATACATGGGAACATCACCACCTGCAAGTTCCCCTCCTAGCCGCACTCCATCCTGACTTGAAACTATTTCAGTTGTTCCTTCACCATCTCTGGGTCAAAAGCCTGGAGCTCCTTCACTGACAGCACTGTAGGTATACCTACACCACACGGACTGCAGCGGTTCAAGTAGCTGGATTAGCACCACCTCCTCGATGACAGTTAGGGAATAGTTAATAAACGCTGGCCTTGCCAGTGACACCTCTCTTCCATGAATGAAGAAACCAAAACGTGATTCAGGCGAGCAGTAGCTGTATGGCTAAAGGAGACAATTGATGCAAAATCATTTGTTAATTTTAAATCTGAGATTGCTAGATTTTTATGGGTAAAGACAGGTATATAGAGTTAGATTACAGATCTGCCATGTTCTAATGGAACAGGTTCGAGAGGCTTGAAAGCCTCCTGCTGTTCCTATTTTTCCAAATGTTGCTGTCTTTTATTTTCCAATTAAGGGGCAATTTAGCGTGGCCAATCCACCTACCCTGCACACCTTTGGGTTGTGGGGGTGAAACCCACACAGCAAATGTTGCTGTCTAATCTAATGCAATTCCATGATTACCTTCGCAAATCCATTAACCTGCCCCTAGCCTCCCCGTTATTTTAGAAACTTGCTATACTTGCCACTTAATGCCCATTAATCTGACTACAGACATATTAAAGTCTTGTCATGACAATCATACCATTAAAGTGCGGAGTCTATTCCTTCAGCTTTTTTCAGTGAGATTTCAAAAACGTAAACGTTAACTTTAAGATTTTTTCTCACTTTTCTGTCTCATTTTTTTCTCTCCATCTTCCAATCCAACCATTCTTTCCCTCTCCTTAAGTGCACGTTCTTTACCTTATCTGATATTGAATTCATCCCCTTTAATCAGCCATTCTTCTCAGCTGTAATTGTATTTATTTTCCAACTCTTCAATCTGAGATACCCTGTTAGCTGCCTTGTTCATTCAGGACCCAGGTGCCTTGGTCCCGTCATTGTGACATTACCAGCTCGTACCAGCTCGCACTTTCAACAAATTTTGGGGCAAAAAGCTTTCGGGCTTGAGGGTGCAGTGACAAGTCTAATGGAAAATGCTGTTGGACGTCCTGCCCAATATTCGGAGATTTAACAGGCAAGTGGACCCCAGGAGGGCCGAGGAAACACTTCAAGGACAAACTCAAAAGCCTCCTTGAAAAAGCGCAACATCCCCACCGACATCTGGGAATCCCTAGTCCAAGATGTCCTGAAGTGCAAGAAAAGCATTGGGGTAGGAGCTGAAGCAATCTGAAGCCAACCGTCGACAGTGAAAAGAACGCCTGATATCTCGTGCTCTCCATCCACCAGCTCCTGCAACCACCGTCTGCCCCACCTGTGAAGGGGGAGTGTAGGTCACGCACTGAACTCCCCAATCACCTGAGAACTCACTGCTTGTGTGGAAGTGAGTCAACCCCGACTCCGAGGGACTGTCTAAGATGAATGAGGAGAAGACTGTTTGATCCCATCGATGAGTAGCGTCATCTATCAATAATATTTGAAAACATCAAATGTCGCACAGAACCAGCCATCGCATTTTATTACAGATGCGAAACTGTGCCAAAATCTTGATTGTTCCTGAGCTGCGGCCCAAAGCTTACAAGCACATGTCAATCTGCAAAGTTCCTTGACCCCAAGCAACAAACTACGATTGATGTCAGTCTCTGTTGACTTAAACTTTGCAGCACTCCTGAGGTGGTAGCAGGATTCACCGGAGGAGTTTTGCTGGCCGCACTTGAACAGGCAGGGGTTGAGCAAAACAAAAGGTTGTCGGGTTTAACTCAAAAACTTGAGGATTCAGGGTAAATCTCGGGAAATTAGGTACTCAACAAAAAGCTCAGCTGCAGAGTAGAAAACGTTCAGGCCTGATCTTTGGTCTGAGCAAGGGAAGAATGCCTTTTGCTGTTCACCACATTCACAGCTGCACAGGGACTTTGCAGACTTGTCAAAAGAAACTTGTACTAATCCATGTTTGTTCGAATGTGTTGTCTTTTACATGGGGTCCGTGGCATCTGTGAGCAGCACAAGAAGAGCAGCAGGGAGTCTCCTCAACCAATTAGATTGAAGAATCTTCACTGAGAGACACTGACTGCAAAGTAGATGTTAGAAAATACAAATTACAATTAAATCAGTGTGCAGGAAGTACACTAAAGAATTGGTAATAAAAATTAAGTTAAGGGGAAGATGTAAAAGCAGAAAAATTAAACCATTTTCTTTAATGTGCAACATCCATTATCTGAGGTAATACAAGAAATCTAGGTACGACTTCAGCAAAACCATCCGAGATGCCAAGAGAGAATATCAAACCAAGTTAGAGTCACAGACAGACTCTCAGCGGTTGTGGCAAGGACTAAACAACATAATGAGCTACAAAGCGAAGCCGAGCAGTATCTCCGGCAGCAGCGCACCCCTCCCCGATGAACTCAATGCATTCTATGCTCAGTTCGAGCAGGAAACCAACAATCCGCTGTCGAGTGCCCCAGCAGCCCATAACTCACCCATACCCACCATCACAGCTTCCGAAGTCAGATCGGCCTTCCTGAAAGTGAACCCTCAGAAGGCGACGGGCCCGGACGGGATCCCTGGTCATGGACTCAGCGCCTGCGCGGACCAGCTGGCAGATGTGTTCGCGGACATCTTGAAATGAAAATGAAAATCGCTTATTGTCACAAGTAGGCTTCAAATGAAGTTACTGTGAAAAGCCCCTAGTCGCCACATTCCTGCACCTGTTCGGGGAGGCTGTTACGGGAATTGAACCGTGCTGCTGGCCTGCCTTGGTCTGCTTTCAAAGCCAGCAAATTAGCCCTGTGCTAAACAGCCTTGTGCTAAGCACCTTTAACCTGTCCCTACTCCACTCCGAGGTCCCCACCTGCTTGAAGAAGACCACCATCATACCGGTGCCAAAGAAGAACCAGGCAACGTGCCTCAATGACTACCATCCGGTGGCCCTGACTTCAGTCATAATGAAGTGCTTCGAGAGGTTGGCCATGAAACGCATCACCTCCATACTCCCAGAACGCCTTGATCCACTGCAATTCGCATACCGCTGCAACCGGTCCACAGCAGACACCATTTCCCTGGCCCTACACTCATCCCTAGAGCATCTCGACAACAAGGACTCCTACATTAGACTCCTATTTATTGACTACAGCTCCGCCTTCAACACCATAATCCCAGCCAAGCTCATATCAAAGCTCCAAAATCTAGGACTTGGCTCCTCCCTCTGCAACTGGACCCTCGACTTTCTGACCCACAGACCACAATCAGTAAGAATAAACAACAACACCTCCTCCACAATAGTCCTCAACACCGGCGCCCCGCAAGGCTGCGTACTTAGCCCCCTACTCTACTCCCTGTACACACACGACTGCGTGGCAAAACTTGGTTCATCTACAAGTTTGCTGACGATACGACAGTAGTGGGCAGGATCTTGAATAATGACGAGTCAGAATACAGACGGGAGATAGAGAACCTAGTGGAGTGGTGCAGCGACAACGATCTCTCCCTCAATGCCAGCAAAACTAAAGAGTTAGTCATTGACTTCAGGAAGCAAAGTACTGTACACACCCCTGTCAGCATCAACGGGGCCGAGGTGGAGATGGTTAGCAGTTTCAAATTCCTAGGGGCACACATCACCAAAATCTGTCCTGGTCCACCCACGTCGACGCTACCACCAAGAAAGCACAACAGTGCATATACTTCCTCAGGAAACTAAGGAAATTTGGCATGTCCACATTAACTCTTACCAACTTTTACAGATGCACCATAGAAGGCATCCTATCGGGCTGCATCACAGCCTGGTATGGCAACTGCTCGGCCCAGGACCGCAAGAAACTTCAGAGAGTCGTGAACACCGCCCAGTCCATCACACAAACCTGCCTCCCATCTATTGACTCCATCTACACCTCCCGCTGCCTGGGGAAAGCGGGCAGCATAATCAAAGAGTCCTCCCACCCGACTTACTCCCTCTTCCAACTTCTTCCATCGGGCAGGAGATACAGAAGTCCGAGAACACGCACGAACAGACTCAAAAACAGCTTCTTCCCCACTGTCACCAGACTCTTAAACGACCCTCCTATGGACTGACCTCATTAACACTACACCCCTATATGCTTCATCCGATGCCGGTGTTTACGTAGTTACATTGTGTAGCTTGAGTTGCCCTATTATGTATTTTCTTTTATTTCCTTTTCTTTTCATGTACTTAATTATTTGTTGAGCTGCTCGCAGAAAAATACTTTTCACTGTACCTCGGTACACGTGACAATAAACAAATCGAATCAAATCCAATCCAATGAGATTTCACACTTATAAAATTAATTTTTCAGGAGCAGACATACATAGACATACAAGTTTCTTATCATTAATTATCAATTACTGTGCTGTTAAAAACTCACTTACTACTGTTTGCACTCACCTTAACTATTTAGTCTGTCTTTAGTGCCACTCGTGGATCTAGTCTCAGTTCGTGCCTGTAGAATAATTTCTGTGCAGATTCCATTGGTGAAGTCTGCAACAGTGCAGCCAATGGAAGAAAAGGGTACTGCAGGCAGCAAGGTGTCTGCGCTGTCCTGCTTACTTGCAAATGCTGGCGGTTGCTGCACTAACTGCGAGGGTAAAGGGCCCCACCATTATCGATACAGCAAAATCCCGGCTGTTAGATACTCTGGGATTTATTCAATAAGGTACCTTGGTGATCAATGCTGGGACCATCAAATATTGAATTTACAGCAATGACTAATTCAGAGACTCAATTAAATTTGGTTACATTTGTGAATTCTATCCGGGCGGCATGGTGGCACAGTGGTTAGCACTGCTGCCTCACAGTGTCGAGGACTTGGGTTTGATCCCGGCCTGGGTCACTGTCCGTGTGGAGTTTGCACATTCTCCCTGTGTCTGCGTGGGTCTCACCCCCACAACCCAAAGATATACACGGTAGGTGGATTGGCCACGCTAAATTGCCCCTTAATTGGAAAAACATAATTGGATATTCTAAATTTATATCAAAAAACTCTTGTCTGAGGCAGCAGACGTTAGTAAAGGGTGAGTGAAAATGCAGTGATTTTCCACTTCACTGCCTGGACAGCTCTTCAGGGGCCGAATTCTCTGGCACCGGATATTTGGCGGGGGCGGGAATCGCGCCGCGTCGGTTGGCGGGCCCCCCCCCGGCGATTCTCCGGCCCAGATGGGCCGAAGTCCCGCTGCTGGAATGCCTGTCCCGCCGGCGTGGATTAAACCATCTCTCTTACCGGCGGGCCAAGGCGGCGCGGGCAGGCTCCGGTGTCTTGGGGGGGGCCCGGGGCGTTCTGGCCCCGGGGGGTGCCCCCACGGTGGCCTGGCCCGCGATCGGGGGCCCACCGATCGCGGGCGGGCCTGTGACATGGGGGCACTTTTTTCCTTCCGCCTTTACCATGGTCTCCACCATGGCGGAGGCGGAAGAGATCCCCTCCACTGCGCATGTGCGGAGATGCCGTGAGCGCATGCGCCGCCCGGCAAAGTCAGTTTTGCGCCAGCTGGCGGGGCACCAAAGGCCTTTCCCGACAGCTGGCGGGGCGGAAATCAGTTGGCGCGGGCCTAGCCCCTCAAGGTGAGGGCTCGGCCACCCAAGATGCGGAGACGTCCGCACCTTTGGGGCAGCGCGATGCCAGACTGATTCGCGCCGTTTTTGGCGCCGGTCGACGGACATCGCGCCGGTTGCGGAGAATCCCGCCCCACATTTCAGGCAGGGGTGAATGATGGGGGTCCCTGCTGGGGGTCTCTGCTGGGGGTCTCTGCTGGGGGAATTTTGTCTGGGGGCACCTGAGATGGGGTCTGATATGGGAGGTTTGATGAGGTGGTCAGGCCATCCTCATGCGTGCGTGCTGTGGACGGGGGGGGGGGGGGGGGGTGTTGACCCATTATTACTGTGGTGATGGGGGTGGGGGAGGACGCCTCTATATATCAGCAGAGGAGGTTGCAGGATTTGCATTGTGTGGGGAGGGAGTCCACTGCTGGACCTCGGTCTCGGGCTGCATGCTCAAAATAACGGCCCGATGCTGAGATTACGATGGAATTTGCATGGAAAAGGAGAGGGAATCTCACCTGGGCTCCGCTCCTGGTGCCAGCGGAGACCAGTCACGAGTATCTGCTGAACGCAGAATCCAGCCCAATATCTGGAAATATGAAGCAGAGCACATAGGAAGAAAACATACTCTCTGAACAATGTTAAAATAGCTCAGAATAAAATGAAGATGAATCATCTTGGTGGGTGTAACGTTCAACATGGCCGACCATTGTAGAGCAACGTTAAAGAAAGATAAAGCAAAGGAGAACGTGGAACGATATAGTCAAAACAGTTGAGTGCAAGTCAAAGAGACTGCAGTGGTGTGCTTACAGCGGAACAGGAGAAAGTATTGCCCAGTTATGGGCACTGAGACAAATGGTTGAGGGAGGGCTGGGAGGGGCCACAAGGTGATCTCCTTTAAAAAAAAACAGAAAGAGGTGCATTTATGTCACACCTTTCACAACTTAAAGTAGTCCCAAAGCAGACAGGCAAAGTAGGTTTGTTGTAATGTGGGAAACACGGCAGCCAATTTGCACACAGGAGGGTCTCATTTTTACAGGCGTTGTTTGAGGAATAAATATTGGTCAGGATCTCAGCTTCGAGGTCAGTGCTATGATAAAGGGCGGAGTGGCCTTTTGATCCCTTGAAGAATGCAGTGAGGAGATGGCGATGGAGAGCTAACGCAGAGGGCAGGCGAATGCTCTGGGAACATAGATTCAATTCCCATCAGGGCAACTGGTGCAACTTAAATTCAATTGATAAACCTGGAATATCAAGCCAGCCTCAGTAATGGTGTCCGCAGCAACTATCATTGATTATTGTAAAGCCCCATCTGGCTCACTCATATCTTTTCGAGAGGGAATCTGCTGTCTTTTACATGGCCTGACCTACTTGTGAACGTCAGACCCACAACAATGTGGTTGACTCTTAATTGGACCAGCAAGCCACTCAGCTCAAGGGCAATTGCCGATGGGCACCAAATCCTCCTCTTGTCAATGATCTCAAATCCCATTGCAGAATTTTAAAAAGGCAGCTGATTGGAGTATGAACATCTAATACATGTTGCGAAAAGGGTGTATTTGGAAAGTGTGGTAATACCAGGTATTGCGGTAGCAGAGAGAGGAATGACCATTGGCTAGACCGCGGGGTCTACCATTGGGCAATGTACATAGCCCCGCCCTGAGAGGCGGGGTATAAGAACCAATGCCGTCCCAGCAGCCTTCACTTCTGTAACTTCGCTGCTGGGTACAGTTCTATCTGATTAAAGCTGAATCGATATGACCCCACGTGGACTCAAGAGTATTGATTGTGTATCAGAAAGTATGAACTAAATTGTGAGGATAAAGCCAGAAGATGGTTTGCAGGGCAGGGCAGCAGGTGGCACAGTGGTTAGCACTGTTCCTTCACAGCGCCAGGGTCCCAGGTTCGATACCCGGCTTGGGTCACTATCTGTGCGGAGTCTGCACGTTCTCCCCGTGTCTGCGTGGGTTTCCTCCGGGTGCTCCAGTTTCCTCCCACAAGTCCCGAAAGATGTGCTGGTAGGTGAATTGGACATTCTGAATTCTTCCTCTGTGTACCCGAACAGGCACCGGAATGGGGTGACTAGGGGCTTTTCACAATAACTTCATTGCAGTGTTAATGTAAGCCTACTTGTGACACTAATAAAGATTATTATTATAAGTGATAAAAAGCATAATTTAGGAGTAAAATCAATAAGTTCTGCGCACAACGAAAGATCCAACATGAAATTGGCTTCCATGTGGAATACAGACAAAACCCTTGATGTATTGTAACAAATTAATTAGATTCCCAATGGCGTCTTTAAGGTTTCTCCAGGTGGATGGGCTGAGGCAGGCCAAATGGCATTTTTCCCTCGTAAGGGCGAAGGTGCCACTGCTCCTATACAAATCAGCATGTCGGCCTTATTTCAGGAATGACAAAAACAGGGCTGCCGTCTAATGTTATAAAAGGAGACTGTTATCGAGACAATAGGGAAGATGCGCTACACAGAAAAAGAAGCATGTGCAGAAAAAGTGCTGTAGGCTTTGGAGAAGAGTAAGTAAGGAAGAGCTGTTTCCACTGTCAGGCGGGTCTGTAATCAGGGAAAGAACCGGAGGGGAGCTGGAACTTGTAGTCAGCATGTCATGATCTCAAATGTGTTTCCTCCGGGTGCTCCGGTTTCCTCCCACAAGTCCCGAAAGACGTGCTTGTTAGGTGAATTGGACATTCTGAATTCTCCCTCTGTGTACCTGAACAGGTGCCGGAATGTGGCGACTAGGGGCTTTTCACAATAACTTCATTGCAGTGTTAAAGTAAGCCTACTTGTGGCAATAATATAGATTAAAAATTAACCCCCCCCCCCCCCCCCCCCCCACCCGCCCGACCGCCCCGCAGCGGTACAAATGGTACATCAAACCAAATGTCCAATTTCTATTGTAAAACATTTCCCGGAGTGAGATGAAAGGCTTGGCTGCCGCATCATTGGCACTCTCGTCCGCACTTTGAACTGGGTTATCAGTCTACAGTTCAAATCAATAATACTAACAGCAGAGTGATTAAATGATATACATCAGAGCAGCCGGGTTCATGAATCAATAAACACCTCCCCATGTGCCGGGCAAGCCACAAGGCCACTGTAACTGATTCAGTCATGACAACACCCCAGCTGCTTTTGCCAAGCCGCAATCTGTGACGTGCTTGGCTGTTGTGCCACATGATGCCTTTCTGTACTTTACAGCCTTCTTTGTGGAAAAATAGTTTGAAAGTCAGCAATTGGCCATTTGCCTTAGCTGTTCATTACTGTCAGCATGGAGTCGTGTCTGACCTGGGCTTTGCTCATTGGCGAAGAGGGTCCTGAGGTTCTTCAAGGCTTGGAAATTAACAACAGACCAAAGAGAAGGTTGATGCTGATCAAATAACTCTTGAGGAAGCAAGATGGAGGCCAAGCCCACAGCGCTGGGGGAGGCGGTGGCGTAGTGATATGGTCGCTGGTCTAGTAATTCACAGTCCCAGAGTAATGCTTGGGGTCCTGGGTTCAAATCCCCCAATGGCCGATGGTGAAATTAGAGTTTGAATTCAATAAAAATCTGGAATAAAAAGTCTAATCTTTATTATTGTCACAAGTAGGCTTACATTGCAATGAAGTTACTGTGAAAATCCCTGAGTCGCCACATTCCAGGGCCTGTTTGGGTATAATTCAAAATGTCCAATTCACCTCGCAAGCATGTCTTTTCAGGATTTGTGGGAGGAAACCCACGCACACACGGGAGAACGTGCAGACTCCGCACAGACAGTGACCCAAGCGGGAATTGAACCCGGGCCCCTGGTAGTGTTAACCACTGTGCTACTGTGCCACCCATGATGACCATGAAACCATTGTCGATTGTCGGGGAAACCAATCTGGTTCACTAATGTCCTTCAGGGAAGGAAGTCTGCCACCCTCATGCTGCCCACATGTGACGCCAAACCCATACAGCAAGGTGGTTGACTCATAACTCCCCCCCCCCTTGAAATGACCTAGCAAATCACCTAGTTCAAGGGCAATTAAGGATGGACAACAAATGCTACCCCAGCCGGCGACACCCACATCCCGGGAATGAATAATTATCTTTTGAAAACTGGACCAATCGAGTCATAGAGTCATAGATGTTTACAGCATGGAAACAGGCCCTTCGGCCCAGCTTGTCCATGCCGCCCTATTTCTATCACTAAGCTAGTCCCATTTGCCCCCATTTGGCCCATATCCCTCTATTACCACCCTGCCCATGGAACTGTCGAACCGCTTGTTAAAAGATAAAATCGTACCTGCCTCTACCACTGCCTCGGGCAGCCCGTTCCAGATGCTCACCACCCTGCGTGTGACGAGGTTGAATTGAGTAAAAAGGCAAAGTATGTCAGAAAGGTGTCGAGCTTGGATTTCAAAGGCCTTTGACATTATATCTAAAGGAATAGAGAACAATAATGCTTAAGAGTAACGAGTTGAGGGCAGCACGGTGGCGCAGTGGGTTAGCCCTGCTGCCTCACGGCGCCGAGGTCCCAGGTTCGATCCCGGCTCTGGGTCACTGTCCGTGTGGAGTTTGCATATTCTCCCCATGTTTGCATGGGTTTCACCCCCACAACCCAAAGATGTGCAGGTGGATTGGCCATGTTAAATTGCCCCTTAATTGGAAAAAATGAATTGGGCACTCTAAATTTATTTTTTTTAAAGAGTAACGAGTTGTGCGGTGAGTTTGACTCTGAGAACGTAAGGAGGAGGAAATATGGGGAGAAGCAATAAAAATTGGGAAGAGTATTGACCACATTATCTCTGGATATAAGGTGCTCAGGAAAGATAGGAAAGGAAACAAATTGGGTTGGGTCACAATATTGATTAAGGAAAACATTGCAGCACTGGAGAGAGAGAGAGAATGTTCCATAAAGGTCAAAGACAAATCTATTTGGCTGGAAGTAAGTACCAAAAATTCCATTCCTTGGTGTCATCTACAGATCACCAATTAAAGGGAAAGATGTGGAGGAACAAGTTTGCAAGTACAAGTATTATAGCATGGTTATAATTGAGGGCTTTAACTATTCAAATATAGACTGGGATAGTAGAAGTGTAAAGGTCGGCGGGGGGGGGGGGGGGGGGGGGGAATGAGAATGGAGGCACTGCTAGACCTGCCTCTTTGGAATGAGGGTGGACCAAGTGGTTCAAGCGTCAGCAAGATGATGTTTAGGGACCGTGGTCATTACATCAAGAGGCTTAGACAGACTTTGGGAAAGGACAAGAAACAATCCCGTGGAAGAATACTTAACCGGGGAAATTCAACAATAATGTGTAAGATCGATCTGGTCCCCACATAAATTAGAATCAAGGATTAGCAAGCAAGACTGTAACTAAACAATGGGATGCCTGTAAAGGAGAGATTGTTCAAGTGCGTTCCCACAAAGGGGAAAGGTCGAGAAAACAAATCCCGAGCTCCCATGGATGCTGAAAGAGATAGAGATTAAGGTGAGGCAGAAAAGGTGCGTATAAGACGGATATCACGTGAACAATACAACCGGGAAACAGATTGAATTTAACAGGTTCAGAGGGGAATTTAAAAAACAAGAAAGAGAAACAAAGAGAGAGTATGAGAAGGGATTGGCAGCTAATAGAATAAGGGCATGGCGTCTTCTCTCGGCACATATATGGTTGTAAAAGGAGGGATGGGGCATGGAGGGGTGGGGCATGGAGGGGTGGAGCATGGAGGGGTGGGGCATGGAGGGATGGGGAATGGAGGGATGGGGAATGGAGGGGTGGGGCAGATTAAGGGTACCCAAAAACATGGAAGCAGGTGACCGGGCTGAGGTATTAAATGGATATCTTCCAAGGAAGACAATGTTGCCCAGGTCATGGTGAAAGAGCAGGTAGTTCAGACATTTGAAGGGATTAACATTGATAAGGAGGAGGTATTGGGTAGGCAGTCTGTACCTAAAGTTGGTACGGCACCAGGAGCGGATGAGATATCCAACGATACTGAAGGAAGTGAGAGTGGCCATAATTTTCCAATCTTCCTCAGCCAAAGGATTGGAGAATTACAAACGTTACCCCCTTGCTCGAAAAAGCGTTTGAATATAAGTCCAGCAACCAGAGGCCAGTCAGTTTCATCTCAATGGTGGAGAAGCTTTCAGAATCAAAAATTCCGGACAACATCGATAGTAATTTGGGCAAATGTGGATTGATTAAGAAAAGCCAGCATGCATTTATTAGGGGAAAACCGTGTTAAACTGCTTGAGTTTTTTGTTGAGGATCGATGAACGTAATCGACATGGTGCTGATGGACTTCCAAAAAGCATTACTTCGAGTGCCACACAATAGACTTGTGAAGTGATAAGTTCCTCCAATACTCTGAGGTAGGTTGTAGCTTAACCTGCTCCAACAGTGAAGATGCCAGAGTCACTTTGAGACCTGAGTCTCACTAAATGTGATCCGGTGATCTGTTTGCCCTAAATTGCTGTCTCAATGAGTCTGCTGACACATTTTGGGAAGACTGGAGGACACCACTGAGGTATATTCGCGAAAAGAACGATTACAATGGGGGGGAAAAGTCAGTTTCCCAGATTTAATTTTGGGGTGTTAATGATATATTAATGACATTGTTAGGGTGCACAGGTGAAAGCCATTGTTTTACTTAAGTATTTTGAGTACATACAGGGGACAGGTGGGGCACTGGGTGTGTGGAAAAAGAACGAACAATGTCAATAAACTCGATCAATAAAGAAAGGTTTTGGTTTCTGCTTTAGCCACTGGCTTGGATCCTGTTGGGGCCTGAAGAAGGACTTGTTCTTCCCTCTTCTCATGTCCAGAGACACGTGAGGCAAATTAATCACACTCTTACACCGCTTTCCGTATCTCCTGGAACAGATTGCTAGCCTGAAGGTAGAGACCGTAGCATTGAGGGGTGACACTCTGCATCAAGCATATCTGACCAGGAGATTCTCCCAGTCTTACTATCTGCCATAGGCCTATTGGAAGGATTTGCAAGCTGATAATCAACTGATCTGGCAGTGTTATGAATATTTATTTTGTGGCCATCAAGTCCTAGATTGGGACTCAGACACAGGAGGCTGGATTCTGAAATAAAAATGAAATGAAATGAAAATCACTTCTTGTCACAGGTAGGCTTCAAATGAAGTTACTGTGAAAAGCCCCTAGTCGCTACATTCCAGCACCTGTTCAGGGAGGCTGGAACGGGAATTGAACCGTGCTGCTGGCCTGCCTTGGTCTGCTTTAAAAGCCAGCTATTAAGCCCTTTGCTAAACCAGCCCCGCTAATTCAGCGGCGAAGTGCCAGCTGAAACGGAGAATTTGCGGGTGTTTTACGACGGCAAAATCGGTGCCGAACCCTCATCGATTCCAAGACTGGTGGGGGCTGGCAGCGGCAGCAGATGAAACCTCCGGCTCCCACGCCAAAAAGGGACGGATAATTGCCGGGTCCGTGGCAGCGGTCATGCCGTACAACATGGCGCTGGCCGTGCATCGGCCCGACCCACCATCTGCGACTTCACAGGCCACCCGCTGGCCACTCCCCACTAGTCCCCCTGCCCTCACGGAATCCCCCCAGCCAGCGGCACGGTCCACAGCCACCACACTGGCAATATCGGCTTCGGGCAACAGAAAATCCCGCCCAAGAGCTTCTGGTTCAGAGGCAGGGATACTGACCCACTGCATCACAAAACCTCCCTCTTCTCCTCCTAGTCCCTTCAAAATAATTAAAAACACGCTCTTATGGGTTGTATCACGTGTACAATTGTTTGTGAGCACACAGCCCATTGCTCAACGAGATCTGCAGAACAACAATTAATATTTATATGATGCCTTTAACATAATGGGATGGCCCAAGCGATTTCATTGGTGCATTATAGAGTAAAGTATGATGCCAAGCCACATAAGACAATATTAGGTCCGGTGACCTAAATTTTAAAGAATGTCTTAGATGTAGAGAGACGGAGAGATGTCGGGAGTGAATTTCAGAGCTTGGGACCTGTACAACTGAAGGCTGGGACACGAATAGTGGAGCAATTAAAACTGCAAATTGCAAGTGGCCAGAATTAGTGGAGCAATGACATCTTAGAGGGCTACGAAAGCACTAATATTATAATTGGAATCTTAAGGGCGGCACGGTGGCGCAGTGATTAGCACTGCTGCCTCGCGGCGCCGAGGACCCGGGTACGATCCCGGCTCTGGGTCACTGTCCGTCTGGAGTTTGCACATTCTCCCCGTGTCTGCGGGGTCATAGAATCATAGAATTTACAGCGCAGAAGGAGGCCATTCAGCCCATCGGGTCTGCACCGGGCCTTGGAAAGAGCACCCTGCTTAAGCCCCACACAACTACCCTATCCCCTTTATCCCCGTATCCCAACCTAACCTTTATGGACACTAAGGGCAATTTAGAATGGCCAATCCATCTAACCTGCACATCTTTGGACTGTGGGAGGAAACCGGAGCACCCGGAGGAAACCCACGCAGACACGGGGAGAACGTGCAGACTCCACACAGGCAGTGACCCAAGCCGGGAATCAAACCTTGGACCCTGGAGGGGTGAAGCAACTGTGCTAACCACTATGCTACCATGCTGCCCAGCCCACAGAACCCAAGAAGATGTCCAGGGTAGGTGGTTGGTTTAGCACAGTGGGCTGAACAGCTGGCTTGTAATGTAGAACAAGGCCACCAGCGTGGGTTCAATTCCCGAACCAGCCTCCCCGAACAGGCGCCGGAATGTGGCCACTAGGGGCTTTTCACAGTAACTTCATTGAAGCCTACTTGTGACAATAAGCGATTATTATTATTAGTTGGTTTGGCCGTGCTAAATTGCCCCTTAATTGGAAAAAAAGAATTGGGTGCTTAAATTTAAAAAACTAATAAATGAAATCTTACACGGGTCTCGGATTCCAATTTGCATATCAATTAAAACAAACACTCAAAGGTCACTGAACCTAAGAGCCAGACATCAATCATTCTAATCAAAGCCACTGTTCACCCACCACCAAAAGTTATTTTAACTTCTTCTGGTTGAAAAAATAAACTCCCCATATATTTGTTTTACATTCCCCACGTAAAGAGCAAAAAAGCAACGAGAGAGGAAAGAAAATGTGTCAATTGGTGGCTCTTGAAATGAAGGGACGGTACTTCCATCATGCTCTGTAAAAATGCAACTGAGAACTGATTGACACATTGCTGCAAATTGATGATGTAACTCAACCAAAGCAAAACTGGGTGCCCGACCGGCACTCCCAGGTGTGAGATATATCACTGCTCTTTCCCCCCTTAGAGCTAAACCAAGAATGGAAATGAACTGCTGACAGGTCACATTCTGCCTGATAAGGAACCTTCAGCTGGGTACTTGCTCTGAATCCACTCATTGTGTTTCTGGAGAGTGAGCCCGAGGACTGATAATCATCAGCCCACAACATCACACGGCAAAGGCGGAAATGAAACAAGCCCTGTGGTCGCTATCCAAGCAAAGTCCTTCGTGATGAAAGAGATTGGATCCGGCACAAGGCACCAGCTCTTTATTTAATCCTGAAGTGCTTTGAAAGAAAAAATGCTAAATTTAAACGGCGTAAAGTTTGCCACATAGGTGAACGTCTACATCTGTTGTTTTATAATAGAAATTTGAATTTTTTTAAATAAAAAAATAACTCCCAGCGTGGTAAAGACTGTGTCTTTCTTTTCAAGGTTTCAGAGGAGTTGTCACTTGGAGCTGTTGCTAGGCTGTAGCCTGTAGTACAAGCACCAAACTGATTGACAGTCTGAATGTAAAGAACAAAAATCTTTCATTGCTGTATTTAAATTGCAGAAAGGTACTCTTCCATTTTTTAAAAATTTGGCATTTTAACAGCAATGTTCTCTTCCAACCAGAAAGCAGCGACACCCTTTCCCTGAGCCACTGGGCCCACACCATCACCCCACCCCCGGTATCTCACCCCACTAAGCTGCTAGAATTCATGTGTAGGCTGGAAAAGTGAGGATAAGCTTTTGTCAAGGTATCAAAGGCAGGCCGACTCTGACTGCACTCACCATCCAAATGCATTCAGGTCAGCAATCGAAGCTCAATTGCCCCGCACTCAAACAGGAACAAGGAGGGAAATGTTGGAATGCTCACTATCTGTGGGCATCAACTAACCCAGTACGGCACGGAAATTGGATTGGGGGCTTTCCGCGTCTGTATGTCTCAGCTAGTCTCTGGCTAAACTTGCTGAGCCACTTTTGAGTTATTTTAAGAAGTACCACAAAATGAAAGGCGCAACCATAATTCACTGGTCAGGCAGTTTTTAACTGGATCACTTTCCAAACGTTCGTGTGTCCTGCAGCATCACTATCTCTTTTTTCTATAAATTTAGAGTACCCAATTCTTTATTTTCCAATTAAGGGGCAATTTAGCGTGGCCAATCCACCTGCCCTGTGCACCTTTGGGTTGTGGGGGTGAAACCCACGCAGACATGGGGAGAATGTGCAAACTCCACACGTACGGGGCCGGGATTGGACCCGGGTTCTCAGCACCGTGAGGCAGCAGTGCTAACCACTGTGCCACCGTGCCACCCCCCCTCCCCACGACCCTATTTTAATAAAATGGAGCAATGTAAAAATCATTGGGCAGTCCACACTTTTAAAGGATCTAGGTTTGGTAAAATGCTCTAAAGTTCATTAGCCAAGTATTTCTACATAAGCTCATATGCATGTGATTTATATTGATATTGCTTTGCTTAAATACTGAAAGAGGTAGATACAATTTCTGCTGTTACAGTTTATTAAGGTCCATTTCTTAGCAAATCAAGTAACAGTTTGTTCTGAAAAACTCTTTTGCAGCTCTGCCCTCTGGGAAATGTTATTTACATTTATGTCTGATAAAGGACAGTAAATGTTTGGTTCTATTACATGCCTTCACATTAAACATCTAAAAAAGCACAGAAAAGATATCTGACCTGAGACCCCACATTCCAGGCCAGGAAAGTAAAAATCCAGTCATGGTTCCTGCTCTTGAACAGTAGCCAATAAACTGTAACGGGGGGAACGTGCGCGTTTGATTTCTGGAGGAGGAGGACAGGAACAAGTTCAGCTGGATGTCCTTCGGAGGAAAAGTACCGACGACACTCACTGATGAGGTTCACAGAGGAATAAAGAAAGACTTGCATTGATATCGCAACTTTGATGGTCACCAGATAATTCAAAGCACTTTCAAGCCAATGAGGACATCTTGTATAGTGAGCGTTAAAATGTTGGGAACACGGCAGGTAATTAGCTCAGAGCAAACTCCTACAAACAGATTACCTGTATTTTTCCCAATATTGATTGAGTAAACATTAATTTAATAATCGCTTATTGTCACAAGTAGGCATCAATGAAGTTACTATGAAAAGCCCCTAGTTGCCACATTCCGGCACCTGTTCGGGGAGGCCAGTACGGAAATTGAACCCTCGCTGCTGGCATTGTGCTGCATTACCAGCCAGTGTTTTAGCCCACCGTGCTAAACCAGCCCCGAGCCAGCACACTTAGGATAACTCCCCTAACCGTTTTTGAAATGATGGCAGGGGATCTTTTCCATCACACTGGAGAGGGTAGGTGGGCCCTCAGTTTAATATAACATCTGAAAGATGGCACCTCTGACTCTACAGCACTCCTTCAGTACTGCGCTCTACTGGCAGCCTTGATTTTGGAGCTCAAGCACGGAATCTTCTGCTCCTCTCCACTCCCCTGCATGCGGTGTGTTTTCCGGTGGCAGAGGCGGCCTTGCTGTGCCGCCAATGTCTATGGTGTTTTTTTTCAATTTAGAGTATACACAATTATTTTTTCCCAATTAAGGGGCAACTTAGCGTGGCCAATCGACCTACCCTGCACATCTTTGGATGGTGGAGGTCAGACCCACACAGACACGGGGAGAATGTGCAAACTCCACACAGACAGTGACCCGGGACCAGGATCGAACCCGGGTCCTCGGCACCGTGAGGCAGCGGTGCTAACCACTGCGCCACCGTGCCGCTCGTCTATGGTGTTTTGAGTGGCTCGCCCGTCCCATCGCTGGGGAAACCCGTTGCGAGGGTACATCTTCGGAGGGGCTGGAAGGTTCCAGAAGGGCTGGAAAGTCCGGCCGCAAGTCTTGGAATAGGACTTGAAAGGAAACAAAAATGAAAAGAATGAACCTTGAATTTATATAATGCCTTTCATGACCGCAGTGTGTCTCTGAGCACTTTACAGACACTGAAATGCTTTTGAAGCTGAATCGCCACTGTAATATCGAAAATTTGGAAGTTATTTTTGCTTGTGGAAACTCCCAAAAACAGCGAAGTGATGATAATCTGTTTTAATGGCGTTTGGTCAGAGATGAAAAATGAGCATTTCAGCGACTCCAGTGCCCGTGAAACCGGACATGAATAATAACTTTCCAAAAAGAGGAGTGGAGGACGTTGAAAGGGAAAGGGACGTCCCTGCCATGCAGTGTATCCCCTTCACAAGGCATGCACAATTCACCTGATCATCCCCTACCCCCATTGATTTAATGGCCTGGGGGAAGGTTCTCATCAATGCTCCCCAGTCTCTAAGAATAATCAAGCAAGGTTCCAGATGAGCTATTTATCATCACTCCATCGCCCGGACTGGCCTGGGCAAGTGGCACCTCCCACTACCTTTAGCCACACAGGACTCAGCATGTCCTGTGGATTAACTAATTATCTCAGCCTACGTTTTATCTCTTTTAATCTTCCACCCCATTCTCAACCAAATACTTATCTGTATCTCAAGATGTTAACCTTTAGATAGTTGACAGAGCCAGGAACATTCCAGGCTCCCTGAAACCTTTTTTTTCACCATTTGTCATGCTAGAATTCAATAGGAAGTGAAATCCACCCTGATGACCAGATGGGAGAATTCACGACTAGGATTCCTCTTCGAACAATTTTAAAATTCTCATTTAGTTTTTACATTTCTCCGCCGCCTCATCGCTTCCTATTTCTGTAACCTCCTCCAGACCTACAACTCTGCAGTTCTCCAAATCTGACTCCGATATTAATTACGCCAGCATCGACATCTATGCCCTCATCTTCCTGGGTCTCAGGTTCCAGAATTCCCCACTCCCATTCCCACTTTTCTGTACCTCGCTTCATTAAGATGCTCCTTAAAATCTTGCTCTTCGCCTGTCCTGTTCTCCCCTTATGTGGCTATGTGACCAATCTTGGTTGCTAAATGTCCCGTATTCTATTGCGTTAAAGGTGTCATTTAAATTCAAGTTGTTGTTGAAAATCATCCCTGATCCCATTCAGTCAGTCAACTGAATAATAATAATCTTTATTAGTGTCACAAGTAGGCTTACATTAACACTGCAATAAAGTTACTGTGAAAATCCCTTAGTCGCCACATTCCGGCGCCTGTTCGGGTACACTGAGGGAGAATTCAGAATGTCCAATTCACCTAACAGCAACTCTTTTGGGACTTGTGGGAGGAAACCGGTGCACCCGGAGGAAACCCACGCAGACACGGGGAGAACGTGCAGACTCCGCACAGACTGTGACCCAAACCGGGAATCGAACCCGGGTCCCTGGCGCTGTGAGGCAGCAGTGCTAACCACATGGCAGGTAATGTAAAATTTAATTGGATACATCAGGAGCCAGTGGCTCTACCCTCCTCCCCCCTCCACCCCACCGTCCCACCAAATATTAACTGTTGGATTCGCTTGTGTCCAAAGAAACTGACTTTTCTCCCCTGGGCCCTCCGAGATATTGTTGTTCACCATGTGGGAACCGTGCTTTGGAAACAGATGTGAAAACATCTCAACAATCGACATCCAGCTGCAATCCCGTTTTATTCATGCCTCTGCAAACTAACAGTGGAACTAGTGCGTGGGGCCCACCTACTGGAATATAAATTAGATTATAAACATAATCAGGTTACACCTTGATGTTTTACCAATCAGGCACTCAATTATCAAGATACAATATCTAACCAATGACACAGCAGGATCTGGGGCACACTGAGGGTTAATCGTCACATTGTCACCCGAGTGTATGTCCCAGGTAGTCATGACTTTACGTGGGGCGAAATCAATCTTCCAGCTCCCATCTCCTTCGAGATTTGTTCATTTATTTTTTTTCACTTTACCTCCTGGTTTATAAAAATTTTAAAGCTTCCAGCCGAATTGGATTCATGAACGTTGGGCTAATTATTTGGAACTGTTAACAAATGTTTGCATTTTGAGCATATGCGCATCCCCGCCCCAATGCAATGTGCCACAAGGCACTGATAGCATGCGCATTACTGCTCAATGTATTATGAAATGCGCAATTCGGAAACCAGAGCAGTGCACTGTGTTTTTTGGCCTTGTTATTTGGTCTCAGACACTATTTCAGTTCCACTCCTGCCTTTATTTGAAGCTGTTCAAGTGAATGAAGATGGGACCATAGAGCAAGGCCTCCCTGCAGTATTTAACGGTCATTGTTTTTCACAAACTCTCCAAGAGATACATCACCCTGTGCAGCTCAAAGCAATTTTACAAATGAGTGAGAAGCCACTCAGTGGTGTTCTCCGTCGGCGGGGTCCTCCGCTTCTCCGGCAGCGCACTCATGCCCGCGGATTTCCCGACGGCATGGGGGTGGCGGCAATGGGAAACCCCATTGGTCGGTAGCCAGGATGGAGGATCCCGCTGCCGGCGGGGGCACGGCGGGCCAGAAAACGGATGCAACGGGATGGAGTATCCCGTCGCATATGTCTTATACTTCGCTCTATAGTGGCATAATTCCGCAAACTGATTCTTGACCAGGGCAGAGATTGCAGCATGCGGAAAGCAGGTGAACAATGACATTTTCTCCACGCAATCTCCTAGACTTGTTTTAATCGCCTGAAGGGGCTTGAACAGGAATTTTTCCAGGGTATTTTTGTGCTTTCTTGGCCGTGGGGGTTCCTCGTGTGATTTACCTCTCCCAGCATGGCCCCTCGAAAAGTATCCCGTCACGGTGCAGCGGCCATCATGAGGTGTAGAGCAAACTTGATGGACCTGTGAGTCTTCTGCTGCCCATCAATTCTGAATATTTCGAATTGCTGATGGACCAGCCCATTGGTAAGTCACCCTGATGTGTTACCAGGCAATGTGACATAGACTTAACAGATCGGCAGGGATACAAGGTTCCACATTTGCAGAATTCACAAAAGAAGCTCACCAACAAGCAGGCAGTGAGAGGCCTGGCATATTTCCACTGTCTGTGTGGAGTTTGCACATTCTGCCCGTGTCTGTGTGGGTCTCACCCCCACAACCCAAAGGCGCGCAGGGTGGGCGGGTTGGCCACGCTAAATTGCCCCTCGATTTGGAAAAACTTTAATTGAAAGCAAAATACTGTGGATGCTGGAAATGGGAGATAAAAACTGAAAATGCTGGAAAAAACTCAACGGGTCTGGTAGCTTCTGTGGGGAGTGGAAGAGTTAACAACCGGGAACTTCTGTCAACCCCCGCCCACCCCCCCCCCCACCCCCCCCCCCCCCACCCCCCCCCCAACCTGGAACTCTGGAGCTGTGAAGCAACAGTGCTAACCACTGTGTTACCGTGCTGTCCTTCAACTTGAAGAAAAAAATGTATCCGTTCAATCAAAACTCTTCATAATGTTGACCAGCTCCTGTTAATTCTCCCCTTATCATTTGTTACTTTAAGGAGAGCGATCTCACTTCGCCAGTCTCTAGCTCCACATAATTGAGTCCCTTATCCTCGGTACTATTTTAAGTAATCCCCTCTGCACCCTCGCTCTCCAGGGTTATGAGACACTTTTGTTCTCCACTATTTTAGGCACTTTATATTAACACTACCATATTGATAATCTGGATGAAACTGAAATGATCAATGGCTTTCTTCCTATGCAACAGCCGTAACGTGGGAAACATATTTACTTTACTCAATAAGTCACACAGCTACAAATTCCGATTAGCTCCATGGCTTACTGAAGAAACAACCCATATTTTCGACAGAAATGGCACCGCAAATTTGATGTTTAACCACTTTCAGGTGTAAAACAGTGAAGTATTCAAATGAAAAGAAACTGGAAAAGGAGTATTTCTTTGCATAATGTGCACTTTGAGACTTTTTTCTCCACAAATGATGACTGTGTCCCTTATGGAGAGAGGTCAGAGGTCGTCCAGGGAATGGATTTGCCAAAACTGCAGCTCCCTATTCGCTACACGTTCTGAAACCTTAAACTCTTTAATAGGAAAAAGGTTGAAGAATGAGAAATGCCACCGTGCCAATTCAGCTCACTCTGACTGAAATCTAATTTTTGGATCTAGGCTTCAGACAGCGTTGTCTCCATCCTGCCTCAGCTTTGCTCCTGCATCCTTTCACTCCCTCCCCAATCAGGAAATTTACCATTTCCTTCTTTGGGATTTTCACAGATCTTGCATTCATTCACCACACTTGGTCCTCGGGTTATTCAATAAATGCGCAACTCTAAATGTAAAGGGATTGAACTTAAGCCCGTCTCGTGGTTTCCAGGTTACAATTATGGGCCTGGGCCCTGTTTCCACAAAACAAACATCTTATGGATCACCAGCATATAAACCACTTGCATCAAATTTGTCCACTTTTAGTTTCTTTTTCAGGCATTATTTCCTCATCATTCTCTTCGCAGTGCCCGTCTGTTGCGCCGTAGCAGGGAGCCATCAGCTACGTGGACAAGGAATGATCTTGGGGCCACTTGTTTGAGCACAACAGCTGTGACTGACCAGCCGCCCTCAGGCAACTGGACGCGAACATGATCAGTTGGGGCCAGCTCGGGTAGATCCGTGGCATGGGCATCGTACGTGGCTATCTGTTGGGCCCGTGACTGCTGCACTTTCTGTACGACTGTGAGGTGGTCAAGGTCGGGAACGTGGATGGCTGGAACTGTGGTCCTCAGAGGGCGATTCATGAGCATCTGCGCTGGAGACAACCCAGTGGACAGTGGGGTTGCCCTGTACGCCAGCATCGCCAGGTTAAAATCAGAGCCTGAATCTGCAGCTTTGCACAGCAGCCGCTTTACAATGTGGACCCCTTTCTTGGCCTTCCCGTTTGACTGCGGGTAGTGGGGACTGGAGGTAACGTGACGGAAGTTGTAGGACTGTGCGAAGTCAGACCATTCCTGGCTGTAAAAGCAAGGAATCATTGTCGCTCATTACCGTGAGTCGTATCCCATGCCTGGTGAACGTTTCTTTGCAACCTTTAATTACCGCCTTCGACCTGAGGTCGGACAGTTTCACTACTTCGGGGTAACTGGAGAAGTAGTCGACCAGGAGTACGTAGTCACGCCCCTTGGCGTGGAAAAGGTCTACACCGACTTTGGACCGCGGAGAGGTCACAATCTCGTGCTGCTGCAACGTTTCTTTGGGTTGAGCTGGCTGAAACTTCTGACAGGTGGGGCAGTTGAGGACTGTGTCGGCAATGTCCTGGCTGATGCCCGGCCAATAGACCGCCTCCCGAGCTCTGCGTCGGCATTTCTCGACCCCAAGGTGACCCTCATGGAATTGGCCCAACACCGTAGCACGCATGCTCTGAGGAATGACGATCCTGTCGAGTTTCAGAAGGATTCCCTCCACCACCGTCAGGTCGTCTTTTACTTTGTAGAACTGGGGTCATTGTCCCTTCTGCCAGCCATTGCTGAGGTGCTGCATCACGCGCTGCAGCAGAGGATCCTTGGCTGTCTCCTCACGAATTTGGACCACCCGTTCGTCGGAGGCCGGAAGGTTCGAGGCACACAACTGCACTTGGGCTTCTATGTAGCAGATGAAGTCACTTTGTTCATGTGGTGTGGTAATGGACCTGGATAGGGCATCTGCAACGATCAGCTATTTGCCTGGCGTGTAGACCAGTTCGAAGTCGTAGCGGCGTAGCTTTAGAAGAATACGCTGTAACCGAGGTGTCATGTCGTTTAAACCCTTCTGGATTATGTGGACTAGAGGCCTGTGGTCCGTCTCTACCGTGAATTTCGGCAGGCCATAAACATAGTCGTGGAACTTGACTATCCCTGTTAGGAGGCTCAGACATTCCTTCTCAATCTGAGCGTACCGTTGCTCAGTGGGTGTCATTGCCCTGGAGGCATACGCCACTGGAGCCCAGGATGCGGAGTCATCCCGCTGAAGGAGCACCGCCCCAATGCCGACCTGGCTTGCATCAGTTGATATCTTGGTTGGGTCGAAGAATGCTTGGACCGGGGCTGTCGTGAGTTTTGCTTTCAGCTCGCGCCATTCCTCTTCGTGTGGGCAGCCACTGGAATTCCATCGACTTTTTGACAAGATGGCGGGGGCCGTGGTGTGGGATACCATATTGGGAATGAATTTCCCGAGGAAGTTTGACCATTCCGAGAAAGCGGAGGACCGCCTTTTTGTCTCCGGGGTCTTCATGGCGTTGATCGCCGAGACCTTGTCTGCGTCTGGCCGCACGCCCTGCTGCGAGATGTGGTCACCTAGGAATTTGATCTCCGACTGACCAAATAAGCACTTGGCCCTGTTGAGCTGAAGACCATGTTCATGGATTCTTTGGAATACCTGCTTGAGGCGAGCGATGCGTTCCTGGGACGTTGTGGACCAGATAATGACATCGTCCACGTATACTCGCACCCCCTCGATGCCCTCCATCTGTTCCATGATGCGATGAAATACTTCGGAGGCAGATATGATCCCAAAAGACATCCGGTTGTAGCAGTAGCGACCGAACGGGGTGTTGAACGTGCACAGCTTGTGACTGGACGCGTCCAGCTGTATTTGCCAAAAACCCTTGGAGGCGTCGAGCTTAGTAAAGAATTTGGCATGAGCCATCTCACTGGTCAACTCTTCTCGTTTTGGTATCGGGTAATGCTCCCTCATGATGTTGCGGTTTAGATCCTTAGGGTCAATGCAAATGCGAAGCTCCCCGACGGCTTCTTGACGCAGACCATGGAGCTGACCCAGTCTGTGGCTCTGTAACATTTGATATGATGCCCTGGTTTTGGAGGTCCTGTAATTTCTTCTTCAGACGATCCTTGAGGGGCGCCGGCACCCGGCGAGGTGCATCAATTACAGGGGTGGCGTTCGGCTTGAGCAGGAATTTGTATCGGTATGGGAGCGTGCCCATTCCGTCGAACACGCTGTGGTACTGCGTGATGATGTCATCTATGTCGGCTTGCAAGTTTCCATCGGGCGAGGCCGGTGATGATGACATGGTGTGGACGCGTTGAACAAGGTTCAGGAGCTTGCAGGCACGAGCACCGAGCAGAGATGCTCTGTCATGCCCGACGATTTCAAACCGCAGCATCGCCTTGATCGCCTTATTGGATACCTCCAGTTGACACGAGCCACTGGCAGCTATGGCGTTGCCATTGTAGTCAAGGAGCTGGCAGGCCAGTGGAAGAATGCTTGGTTTGGCGCGGATGGTTTTGAGGTCGGATTTCGAGATGAGGTTCGCCGATGCGCCGGTGTCCAGTTTGAATCGGATGCGAGCCTTGTTCACTGTGCGGACAGCAGACCACACGTCGTCGGGATCCACACTGAGGATCGAGAGGCGTTTTGCCGTTGTGGTGGAAGGCAGCGCATGTGTAGTTATAATGCCCCCCCCGGGGCGGGGACTTGAGGCACTCAGCATCAGGGTCTGTTGGGCTGTCGGGATCGTACTCTGGCATGCCTTGTTGTATTGAGCGGACACTTCTGCGCCGCAGCTGGGATCGCTGGCTGCTGAGCGGTGGAGCAGATCTGCACAGGGCTGCGTAGTGGCCAAGCTTGCCACACTGTAGACACCGGCGTCCTTTTGCCGGACATTGCCGCTTTAAGTGGGCGGAGCCACAATTTGGACACGTCATGATGCCAACGTCAGCGCGTTGCGTGCGCCATCGTGCATGCGCAGTGCGGTCGGTCGACGTACGCACCTGCGCAGTCAGGTTGTCGGCCTTGTCGTACACTCGGTCGTGGTGCGCATGCGCAGGGACCCGGAAAAATGCGCGTAACGGCCACTCTCCAAGATGCTCAGGTCCTGCATTTGTGCAATGGCCTGCATCCGTTCCACCTCGTGGGAGGCCAGCTTCGCAGTTTCTGCCGCCCTGTTGTGGGAGTAACAATTCTTGGCATGCTCAATGACAACGCACGTCTCAATAGCGACAGGGAGGGTCAACTGTTTGACTTTCAGGAGCTGCCACCGAAGGGAGTCGGAGTGGACCCCGAAAACGATCTGATCCCGGATCATGGAATCAGCCATTGAGTCATAGTTATATGACTGCGCGAGGATGCGGAGATGGGTGACGAAGGACTGAAAAGGTTTATCCTTACCCTGAATCCTCTGCTGGAAAACGTACCGTTCAAAGCTCTCATTCACCTCAATGTCGCAGTGGCTGTCAAACTTCAGCAGGACTGTTTTGAATTTCATTTTGTCTTCGCCATCAGTGAACGTGAGGGAGTTGTAGATGTGGATGGCGTGGTCCCCCGCGGTGGAGAGAAATAGCGCGATCTTCCTGGCATCCGATGCTGCTTCGAGGTCGGAGGCCTCGATGTACCAGAGGAACTTTTGCTTGAAGAGCTTCCAATTTGCGCCGAGGTTGCCGGAGATGCGGAGCTGCGGAGGAGGCTGGATGTTTTCCATGTCACCGGATGGCTGTTTGCTGGTCAATGCTGATTCACGCGAGGTAGGTCCGTCAATTTTCAATATCACTCCGTGGTACCATGGTGTGTTGGGCAGGTCGGTTCGGTGGGGACTGCACTTGATGCAGCGATGCGAGAAACAGACCTCTAACACTGTAGAAGATCCAACACGGTTTTATTGAATGATGAACTAACATACATATTTAACTGTGGGTCGCACTATACTGAACTGACTGGAGACCTTGTAGTAGCCTGACCAGACTTACTAGCTACCGCATGGTGTTTGCACTGTGCTAGCTCGTGGACTCTGACTGTCTCAGTGGCTGAGTCCCGAGAGAGCGGGAAACCTAGTGCCCTCTGGCTTTATAGTGGTGGTGTCCTGTCTGGTGATTGGCTGCACTGTGCTGTGTGCTTGCTGGTCATCCTGTGTGTCAATCACTGCCTGTCTGCACTTCATTATATACATGCGTGGATATTATGACAATCGGATCAGTCCATAAGAGGGTCACTCAGGAGTCTGCTAACAGCGGGGAAGAAGCTGTTTTTGAGTCTGTTCGTGCGTGTTCTCAGACTTCTGTATCTTCTGCCCGATGGAAGAAGTTGGAAGAGAGAATAACCCGGGTGGGAGGGGTGCTTGATTATGCTGCTCGCTTTCCCCAGGCAGCGGGAGGTGTAGATGGAGTCAATGGATGGGAGACGGGTTTGTGTGATGGACTGGGCGGTGTTCACGACGCTCTGAAGTTTCTTGCGGTCCTGGGTCGAGCAGTTGCCATACCAGGCTGTGATGCAGCCTGATAGGATGCTTTCTATGGTGCATCTGGACGTCGCCCAGTCACAGTGCTCCATGGTGGAGGGCATTGAGTACATGGCTCAGACAAGAGTGGGCCTCCAGGGCTGGCAGTGTCAGATGGCACTGGAGCCTCTGGAGCTCACTCCAGCCTCCCCTCTGTCCCATGGGGTAGCTCTGAACTTTTCACACTGCGCCCCTGACCCCCATCGGTGAGTGGCACCGGGGAGCCTCTATCCTCACCACCGTGACCCATGTCATCGATCAGCTCTGCACCCCTGTTCTGTTTCCGCAGTCGGGTCTTCTGTGGGTGCCCTCATCGGGTGGGCCGTGTGTTATCTCACCAGCAGGGCGGCACCTGGTTGTGCGGTGAAGAGGGTCACTGTGTGCCACCAATAGCCTCCATGCTTCGAGGTTTGTGTGTGGGCAGGTCCTACAGATGGAAGTGTGTGTCTGCTGGGAGTGTAGCTGCCGTGAGATGTGGGTCCTGGGTGTGACACACCGTTTGCGACAACCTGTCCGGGGGCAGGATGGATGGGAACAGGGGCGCGGTGGGCAGGCAGGGGTTGGGACGGCTGGTGGTCCTGTAGAATGGGCTCACTGATGGTGTAACTACTGAGGTCTCTGCTCTGAGAGCGGCAATGTGCCAGGGAGGGAGCCAAAGGCCACGGTGCGCGTGTCCTTTGTTTGGGGTGAGCTCTGCTGTTCCCCTGCTGCCTCTGCAGTGGGGCTGAGCTTCTGATGATTGAACTGAGGAGTGGCAGCACCTGGTGGGCCACTGATTGAGTTTGGCCACGCCCATCCCGGTGATGGGTCAGCTGGGATCGGAGGGTTTCTAGAGGGGTGGCCTGAGTGGGCTCCCAAATGACCAGAGGTTCTGTGAACATTTACAGGACACCGTGAGCAGTCAGCAGAGTGAGCAGCCTGGGGCCTGGAACTTGTACCAAATGGATGCGATGAAAACACCGACTACAGCAATGGGGACCTGAGCCAGGCCACCCTGATTCTGAGGAGGATACCCCAAATCCATGGAGCTGTCACTAAGTCGCTCCCTGCTACTCCCCATGGGCCTGAAAGCCACCCTTCAGCAAGCCCTACAATTTTTAACAGTCTTTCAAACTTTGCTCACCTTCTCTCTCCCCCCTCAGCAGTCCCCACTTGTAAATACCTGGAGTAAACCGTACCAGCAAGACTTCCGCCTGAGAGGAGCGGAGTATCGTGGAAGCCCGGAGCATACTGGGTCAAACACGCTAATCACACTTAAATGCAATGTCCGCAGGCGCGACTCGTAAACCTCAGTATCGCCACGGGCGAGAGACAGGAACGTCGCTCCCGAATCCAGACGCCCGGTTCTCTGGCCGATCGCGATTCCCGTTTGCAAGCGTCGCGAGGCAGAGAATTCCGCCCATTATAACTAATAAATTAAAGTGTTCAAAGAAGAGAGCACATTTTATTTTAATGCCTCTCTAACTTTCCTCCGGCATTGCTCGTAGCAGTGTCCTGAAGATTAATCTTTAATTCCTGAAGATTCAAGGACAATTCTTTATTTTTGTAAATTTAGAGAACTCAATTATTCTTTTTTTACAATTAAGGGGCAATTTAGCGCGGCCAATCCACCTAACCTGCACATCTTTGGCTTCTGGGGGTGAAACCCACACAAACACGGGGAGAATATGTAAACACCACACAGACAGTGACCCAGAGCCGGGATTCGAACCCAGGTCCTCAGTGCCGCAGTCCCAGTGCTAACCAGTGCGCCACATGCCGCCCCCGATTCAAGGACAATCCTGAGGATTGGCAATAACCTTGCAGCAGACTATTCCCACACGAGTTACCAGGACAGATGTGCTTTGTATGTTTGCAGACAGTGGAGGTTAGGTGAGTAAGAGGTCGACGGAAAACCAGTGCCTGCTGTGGGACATGGTCTGGTTTGGAGATTGAGGAGGGGGAGTTTGATGAAGAGGTCATCTGATGTTCACCGATATCAGAAATGTGGCTCGTTGTTTGAAACATGGCCGCTGTGAGGTACAGGTGACGGGCGACAACAGAAATGCGGAAGACCTCTTGGACACTGCATATTATGTCACTGTAGGATACAAAGTTTGAGGCTAAGTTCTGCGTTTAGTCAGGGGAGGCAGTGGTGTAGAGGTATTGTCGCTGGACTCAAACTGCAGAGACCCAGAGTCATTCTCTGGGGACACGGGTTCGAATCCCTCCACTGCAGATGGTGAAATTTGAACTCAATAAAAAAAATCTGGAATTAAAAGTCTAAAGATGACAATAAAACCATTATCGATTGTCGTATAGACCCATCTGGTTCACTAATGCTCCTTCAGTGAAGGAAATCTGCCGTCCTTACCCAGTCTGGCCTACATGTGACTCCAGACCCACAGCAATGTGTGATTGACACTTTGGGGATAGGGAATAAATGCAGTCCCATTAGGGTACAACAGGTGGATTCTAATGGATTCAACCTGAATAAATCACAGGGCAAGGGGGTGAAATTGGGAGTAAATCATAGAGCTTTTGGCAAGATCCAAATAAGATGACTTTGGTTTTGGAGTAAGTCAGGAAGAATGGTACTTTGATTAATAATCTCTCCATCACCATTGTCAGAAATGACCGAAGGCACATTGCAGCTAATGAGTTAGATGTAGTGTAGTATTCCGGCGGGGGGTCGGAGAATCTCGCCCGTGATCTGAAATAATACGCTTGCTAAGGACTACTGTGAGCTATCAGCAGGTATTATGTGCCAAAACTCCTAAAGTGAATCTAGAAGTAACTTACACAGGAATGAGAATGCTGCCACTGAGACACATTATATCTCTAACTCTCTCCTACATTATCCCCTTCAGAAGACAGTGATTTGTGCTGGTTTATTGATCCGTTGTGTGACGAATGGGGGATTTTAGGAATATTGGATTCTAAATATTGGGACAATTTAAGGGTTAAAGGCTTGGGCTTATGGTGTGCTGAACTGCAGTAGCCATGTTTTCTTCTGAAGGATTTTGTTTTGTAAAGGCCTGGGACCTTCCAGGAGCCAGGAGGTGAAATTGAGCAAAGGAATGTGGTTTCTCAGTCTGGGCTTTGACTGGGGAAAGTCCCTGGGGAGCTAATGCACTTACAGTTTGAAGAGTACATTTGCTTTTCAACTTGGGGAGATGGTGTAATTGCTGGGTGGAGCCAAGGAATACAGAGGGTCAGTTTTGGAGAAGGCTTTGGAGAGTCAGGATTTACAGTCTGATCTGTTTGACGCTGGGTGCACAATTCTCTCGCAGTAGGATAGTTAGCACAAGACTGATGATAGTTAAAGCAGAACAGTCTTGTCTGAGGACAAGGAAGAAGCTGAAACACGCCAAGTGAAACAGTTTTTTGAAGATACTCAGCCAGAGTCTGAAGGGGTTCTAACTGAAGCCACATCTATCCAGTAAATAAAGCATAACTCTAGGCCATGCTGATATTAAGATGGATTCAGAGCTGTATGTTTCTTTTCTTGTTGTTTAATGGGGAATTGAGTCGTCGTGTTTAAGTGATAATTGTACGCTGATCTTTTTGGGTGTGAAGTTAAAGAGTTTAATATTCTATTCATAATAACATTTTGTTTAAAAAAAAATACCAAATCTCTATTTCTTTGTGCAATCACTCCTGGAGTGAATCATTCTTTCCACACAGTCTTACAAATAAACTAAATACGGGTTTCGGTCCCGTACTTTGCCACTGTTGGGGTCAGGTCTGGGATTGTAAGAAAATTGGGGGTTTATCCGTGATCTTAAGTATAGTTCCTTGTTTTGCTTGGGGTTATTCAACTTAAAGACTGTAAGGCCGGGATTCTCCGGTATCCGGCGGGTCAGGCCGTACCACTCCGGCGTTGGGCCGCCCGGAAGGTGCGGAATCCTCCGCACCCTCGAGGGCTAGGCTGGTGCTGGAGTGGTTGCCGCCACGCCAACCGGCGCCAAAGGGCCTCCGCCAGCCGGCGCGAGTTGGCGCATGCGCGAGAGCACCAGCGCATTCTGCCGCATGTGCAGAACCGCTGCCGTGATTCCTGCGCATGCGCAGGGGGTTTCTTCTCCGCGCCTGCCATGGCGGAGCTTTACACAGGCCGGTGCGGAGGGAAAGAGTGCCCCCACGGCACTCACCCGCCCGCAGATCGGTGGGCCCCGATCGCAGGCCAGGACACCGTGGCCCCCCCCCCCCCCCCCCAGGGCCGGATCCTCCCGCGGCCCCCTGAGGACCCAGCAGGCTGCCCTCAGAGCGAGGTCCCGCCGGTACAGACCTGGTCTAATCCACGCCGGCGGGACTGGCCAAAAACAGGCGGCCGCTCGGCCCTTCGGGGACCGGAGAATCACCGGGGAGGCGGGGGGCACTGCCAACGGCCCCCGACTGGCCCGGGGTGATCCCCGCCCCCGCCAAAATACCGGCACCGGAGAATTCAGCAGCCGGCGTCGGAGCGGGATTCACGCCCCTGTGTGTGTGTCTGTTTGTGTATGTGTGTGAGTGTAATGATTGCATTCCTTCAGGATTTAAAATGTAAACAGGAAGTGACTGGAGATGGCTGTTTTAAGTTGTAAAAATTTCCCGAGGTGTGGAAACGATTACTTGAGGTGGTTGACGAAGGGAGACTAAAACAAAACTTCTGGCTGTGGCGGAAAAACTGCAGTTAATCATATCAAGAGATTGAGGGAGGTAGAGATAATACAGGCCATAGCTCAATATTTACATTTGCCAGAAACACAGCCTGAATCATGAGAATTAGCTAGAATTCAACTACAAATAGAAATGAAGAAACTGGAAATAGAAGCAAAGGAAAAGAAGAGATTGGCAATGGCAGATGGAAAGGAAAAGTAGAGGGCAGAAAATGAAAAGGGTGGTCAGAAAAAGGAAAATAACGGGCTTTTCAAAAGGAACTGAAAAGGAGGAAGCTTGAAGTAGAAATGAAAAAATTAGCAAAGGAAGAAAGAGAAAAAAGAAGAGAATTTGAACTTTAGAAACTGACACTGCAAGGAGAGCATCAACTTAAAAGGTTGGATTAAAGGCAGAAGCTGAGGAAGAAGAAATACTTCCTAGTCAAACGCTTAGTAGGGATAAGTTGAAATATATTCAAGATTTGATGAGAAAGATGTGGAAGCCTTTTTCATCTCAATTGAGAAAATGGCAAAACAATTGAATTGGCCAAAGAACATGTGGATAGTGTTGGTTCAAACAAAGTTGGTAGGTAGAGCTAGTGAAGTGTTTGCATCATTATCAGAGGAGGTATCTAGGGATTATGATGAAATGACTAAAAACATATTAAGTGCGTATGAACTAGTGCCAGAAGCCTACAGCCAAAAGTTTAAAAATCAAAGGAAAGAAACAGGTCAGACAGATATAGAATTCGAAAGAATTAAACAAAATAAGTTTGATAGGTGGATAAGAATCATTAAACTAAATTAAAGTCAGCAGTCAGAGACTATGTTGTTGGACTGTGCGTCAAACTTTACGGAGAGATTAAATAGAGCTGGTGAATTGGCTGGAAAACATTTAAGATTGTCACATTATGTGATGAGAAAAGAGGTGGTTAAGAAATCAAAAGTTGGTAGTTTTATTGGTAGGGAGAAAGTACTGGTAGGTGACCCATTAAAAACAAGAGTTAGTGGGCCATATCAAATTGAAAGGAAAGTGAATGATGTGAATTATTTGCTAAGAACAGCAGTCAGAAGGAAAGGTCACAGAGTGTGTCATTTTAATAAGCTCAAAACATATATTGATAAAGGAGGAGGAGGAATTAGTCATTGTAGCTCAGGGAGAAGAGATACATCCAGATGATTCTGAATTGGACATTCCCCAAATTGAGTAATGAGGAGATATTTAAAAATTGGGAGAAATTATTGAGATACCTTCCGGAGGAAAATCAAAATGACCTAAAAGAGTTATTACAGTTGCATAGAGCTGTATGTGGGAATAAATTGTGAAGTACAGAAGTAATTATGCATAATGTAGATATAGGAAATGCTATTCCAATTTAGCAGCATCCATACAAGCTCAATTCACTAAAATTAGAACAGGTACAAAAGGAGAGTCATGAACACAGCCTAGTCCATCATGCGAACCCACCTTCTATCCATTGACTCCATCTACACCTCCCGCTGCCTTGGAAAAGCAGGCAGCATAGTCAAAGACCCCTCCCACCCGGCTTACTCACTCTTTCAATTTCTTCCATCGGGCAGGAGATACACAAGTCTGAGAACACGCACGAACAGACTCAAAACAGCTTCTTCCCCGCTGTTACCAGACTCCTAAACGACCCTCTTATGGACTGATCTGATCTCTTCACACATCTTCTCTACTGAGTAGTACGACACTCCTGTATGCTTCACCCGATGCCTGGGTCTATATGTTTTCATTGTGTATCTTATGTTTGCCCTATCATGCATTCTCTTTACATGTACGGAATGAACGTAGAACAACACTTTTCACTGTACCTCGGTACACCTGACAATAAACAAATCCAATCCAAAATTGACAGCACAGTGGTTATCACTGTTGCTTCACACGCCAGGGTCCCAGGTTTGATTCCTGGCTTGGGTCACTGTCTGTGGGAATCTACACTTTCTCTCCGTGTCTGCGTGGGTTTCCTCCAGGTGCTCCGGTTTCCTCCCACAAGTCCCGAAAGACATGTTGTTAGGTGAATTGGACATTCTGAATTCTCCCTCAGTGTACCCAAACAGGCACCAGAATGTGGCGACTAGGGGATTTTCACAGTAACTTCATTGCAGTGTTAATGTAAGCCTACTTGTGACAATAATGATTACTTTTATTATCATTACTTAAAGAAAGAAATAATTGAAGTGAGTTGCAGCGATTGGAGCCCACTGATTGCCGTGGTACCCAAAGTGGATGGAACAAAACGATTGTGTGTAGACTATAGAAAGATCAATGCAGTTAGAAAGTCAGATTTGTACCCTATTTCTTATCTGGAAGACTGTGTTGAAAAGGTGGGAGAAGCACATTTTATTACCAAACTTGACTTACGTAAAGGATATCGGCAAATACATTTGTCAGACAGGGCGAAGGAAGCTTCAGTGTTTGTACGCCAAATGGTCTGTATCAATTCAAGGTCATGCCATTTGGAATGAAGAATACCCCAGCAACATTCTAAAGATTAACCAACAAAGTAATGTCTGGACTAAACCATTGTACAGTGTACATTGAGAGTTTGGTGGTTTTGTGAGGGCCACGAAGAATCCAGCACAAGTTTTAAGGATACAAAGTAATAACATTTATTTACAATAACATATATATATATAACAGCAGCAATAACTTCCCTTGCTGCACACTCCTTCCTGCTGTTTCCAAACTGGCCAGCTTTATTTATACTTGGAGTTTACTAATGGTTTCTCCGCCCCCCTCATTCGGGAAGCTCATACTCCCACAGGATTGTGGGATTGTCATTAGTCCCCAGCCAATGGTAAGTAGGCAGGTTATAACATCCCATCCTCGTCGCCAGTTTTGTGAGGGCCACGAAGAATCCAGCACAAGTTTTAAGGATGCAAAGTAATAACATTTATTTACAATAACATATATATATATAACCGCAGCAATAACTTCCCTTGCTGCACACTCCTTCCTGCTGTTTCCAAACTGGCCAGCTTTATTTATACTTGGAATTTACTAATGGTTTCTCCGCCGCCCTCATTGGGGAAGCTCATACTCCCACAGGATTGTGGGATTGTCATTAGTCCCCAGCCAATGGTAAGTAGGCAGGTTATAACAGGTTGTGTCCAGTGAAAACTGGAAGGAGCATCTGGGACATTTTAAAAAAATTATTCGACGAATTAAAGGAAGCTGGATTGTATATTTGAAAATGTAGATAAAGATAAACTGTATTCTCTGGTGGGGGAAACAAGATAACGTAACTTGAAAATTTAAACCAGCTCGCTCAGGAGCGAGAGCAAAGAGCACGTGGTCACAAAGAGTGGTAGAAATCTGCAATTCTATGTGAATAGGGCTATGGATCCTGGGGAGTCAACTGAACTTAGGAAGGGCGAGAGCAATAGATTGTCAAAAGTTAATTGACGATTAGCACTGCTGCTTCACAGCGCCAGGGACACGGGCTCGATTCCCGGCTTGGGTCACTGTCTGTGCAGAGTCTGCACGTTCTCCCCGTGTCAGCGTGTGTTTCCTCCGGGTGCTCCGGTTTCCTCCCACAGGTCCCGAAGGACGTGCTGTTAGGTGAATTGGACATTCTGAATTCTCCCTCAGTGTACCCGAACAGGCACCGGAATGTGGCTACTCGGGGATTTTCACAGTAACTTCATTGCAGTGTTAATGTAAGCCTACTTGTGACAATAATAAAGATTATTATTAGTATTTCTATGTTGATATCTGTTTAAATTTACTTGCATCCATTTTTCCTGAGGTGTGAAATAAGTGAACAGTAAAAGATTCACATATCATCAAAAGTACACAATATGAAAGGCGGGGACGAGTTTAGTTAGACCAACACTTAATTAGTCAACACTATCGACAGCTCATTCAAAAAGATCTTGAATTGCTTGCTCAAGGAGGGGTCTGGAATGTATAGATCAATACCCGCTCCGAGATTAACACAGCAGATGCGTAAAACATCTGCAGCTTTTTGCCACTTCTGTTAAGCTGTGGAACTCTGTGTAAACACAACAGGAAACTCTGGGAGAACTTTTAAAAATAACTTTCAATAGCCATGGCTGCTTCTAATATAACTGCATATATATATCTGATGCAGTCGGCCCGTGAGACTCATTCACACTGTGACTTTTTGAATATTGATATATCAGAGAGGCATATCCCAAAATCAGGACTGGGCTAATCTGCAGTCACAAGTTTAAAACAATCTCGGCAAATGAAATGTTAAAATGTCAATGACGTAAGTGTCACCAATAGACACGCACTGAAAATATATTTTCCGCCTTAATATTGGCTCATTTAACTCTGTAGTTAGATATCTGAGCATCAAAACAATCTACATTAATGTTTCAACTGTGCCTAAAATCTCCAGGGTGACGCCTGTAGCCTCTTCGGCTATTCTCCGTCTACCTGGGACAATCCTGGTCTACCTGGAGCAATCCTAGTTTACCTGGATCAATCCTGGTCTACCTGAAACAATCCTGATTCATCTGGGGAAATCCTGGTCTACCTGGGGCAATCCTGGATTACCTGGAACAATCCTGGTCTACCTGGGGAAATCCTGGTTTACCTGGAACAATGCTGGTCTACATGGATCAATCCTGGTCTACCTGGAACAATCCTGGTTTACCTGGAACAATCCTGGTTTATCTGGATCAATCTGGGTCTACCTGGATCAAACCTGGTTGCCCTGGAACAATCCTGGTTCACCTGGGGCAATCCTGGTCTATCCAGGGCAATCCTCATTCATCTGGAACAACCCTGGTTTACCTGGGGAAATCCTGGTTTACCTGGATCAATCCTGGTCTACGTGGATCAATTTAGGTCTACCTGGATCAATCCTGGTCTACCTGGATCAATCCTGGTCTACCTGGGGCAATTCTGGTCTACCTGGAACAGCCCTGGTCTACCTGGGGCAATCCTGGTCTACCTGCAACAATTCTGGTCTACCTGGAACAATACTGGTTCATCTGGGGAAATCCTGGTTTACCTGGGGCAGTCCTGGTTTGCCTGGAACAATCATAGTCTACCAGGGGAAATCCTGGTCTACCTGCAACAATCCTGGTTTACCTGGAACAATCCTGCTTTACCTGGATCAATCCTGGACTACCTGGAGAAATCCTGGTCTACCTGGAACAATCCTAGTTTACCTGGATCAATCCTGGTCGACGTGGATCAATCCTGGTCGACCTGGGCAGTCCTGCTCTACCTGGAACAATCGTGGTTTACCTGGAACAATCCTGGTTTTCCTGGAACAATCCTGGTCTACCTGGGGCAATCATGGTTTTCCTGGCACAATCCTGGTCAACCTGGGACAATCCTGGTCTTCCTGGAACAATCCTGGTCAAACTGGGACAATCCCAATTTTCCTGGAACAATCGTGGTTTAGCAGATGAATCCTGGTCTACCTGGATCAATCCTGGTCTACCTGGATCAATCCTGACCTACCTGGGGCAGTCCTGGTTTACCTGGAACAACCCTGGTTTACCTGGAATAATCCTGGTTTACCTGGAACAATCCTGGTCAACCTGGGGCAATCCTGGTTTTTCTGGAACAATCCTGGTTTACCTGCAACAATCCTGGTCTTCCTGCATCAATCCTGGTCGACCTGGAACACTCCTGGTCTACCTGGGGCAATCTTGCTCTCTTGGAACAATCCTGGTTTACCTGGATCAATGCTGGTCTACCTGGACCAACCCTGGTCTACCTGGATCAATTATGTTCTATCTGGAACAATATGGTCCACCTGGAACAATCCTGGTTTACCTGGAACAATCCTGCTCTACATGGAACGATCCTGGTTTACCTGTAACAATCCTGGTCTACCAGCAACAACCCTGGTCTACCTGGATCAATCTTGGTCTACCCGGAACAATCCCGGTTTACCTGGATCAAATCTGGTCTACCTGTAACAATCCTGGTTTACCTGGAACAATTCTGGTTTATCTGGCGACATTCTGGTCTACCTTGGTCCATCCTGGTATACCTGGATCAAACCTGGTTTACCTGGAACAATCTTGGCTTATCTGGATGAATCCTGGTTTACCTGGAACAATCCTGGTCTACCTGGAACAATCCTGGTTCACCTGGAACATTCCTGCTTTACCTGGAACAGTCTTGGTCTTTCCGGAGTAATCCTGGTTTACCTGGAACAATCCTGGTCCACCTGGAACAATCCTGATCTACTTGGAACAATCCTGGTATATCTGCATGAATACTGGTCTACCTGGACCAATCCTGGTCTACCTGGATCAATCCTGGTCTACCTGGATCAATCCTGGTCTACCTGGAACAATCCTGGTCCACCTGGAATAATCCTGATCTACCTTGAACAATCCTGGTCTATCTTGATGAATCCTGGACTACCTGGCCCAATCTTGGTCTACCTGGATCAATCCTGGTTTACCTGGAACAATCCTGGTTTACCTGGGGCAATCCTCATCTGCCTGGAACAATCCTGGAACAATCCTGGTCTACCTGGAACAATATTGGTTTACCTGGATCAATCCTGGTTCACCTGGATCAATCCTGGTCTACCTGGAATAATCCTGATTTACCTGGAACAATCCTGGTTTTCCAGGAACAATTGTGGTCTACCTGGGACAATCCTGGTCAACCTGGAACAATTCTCATTTTCCTGGAACAATTCTGGTATAGCGGATCACTCCTGGTCTACCTGGATCAATCCTGGTCTACCTGGATCAATCCTGGTCTACATTGGGCAGTCCTGGTTTACCTGAAACAATCCTAGTCTACCTGGGGCAATCCTGGTCTACCTGGAACAATCCTGGTCTATCTAGAGAAATCCTGGTTTACCTGGAACAATCCTGGTCTACCTGGGGAAATCCTGGTTTTCCTGGAACAATCCTGGTCTACCTGGAACAATCCTGGTTTACCTGGAACAAGCCTGGTCAACCTGAGGCAAACCTGGTCTACCTGGGACAATCCTGGGCTACCTGGAACGATCCTGGTCAACCCGGGACAATCCTTGTTTTCCTGGAACAATCCTGGTTTAGCGGATGAATCCTGGTCTATCTGGATCAATCCTGGTCTACCTGGATCAATCCTAGTCTACCTGGGGCAATCCTGGTCTATCTAGAGAAATCTTGGTTTACCTGGAACAATCCTGGTCTACCTGGAACAATCATTGTTTACCTGCACCAATCCTGGTTTATCTGGAACAATCCTGGTCTACCTGGGGCAATCCTGGTTTTCCTGGAACAATCCTGGTCAACCTGAGGCAAACCTGGTCTACCTGGGACAATCCTGGGCTACCTGGAATGATTCTGGTCAACCTGGGACAATCCTCGCTTTCCTGGAACAATCCTGGTTTAGCGGATGAATCCTGGTCTACCTGGATCAATCCTGGTCTACCTGGATCAATCCTGGTCTACCTGGGGCAGTCATGGTTACCCGGAACAATCCTAGTTACCGAGGGCAATCCTGGTCTATCTAGAGAAATCTTGGTTTACTGCACCTGGTACTATCCTGGTTTACCTGGGGCAATCCTGGTTTACCTGGAACAATCCTGGTTTACCTTGAACATTCCTGGTCTACCAGCAACAATCCTGGTTTACCTGGAACAATCCTGGTCTACCTGGATCAATCCTGGTATACCTGGACCAAACCAGGTTTACCTGGAACAATCTTGGTTTACCTGGAACAATCCTGGTCTACGTGGAACATTCCTGGTTCATGTGGAATAATTCTGGTTCACCTGTAACAATCCAAGTCTACCTGGATCAATCCTTGTCCACCTGGAACAATCCTGGTCGACCTGGAACAATCTTGGTTTACTTGGAACAATCCTGGTTTACCTAGAACAAGCCTGGTTTTTCCAGAGTAATTCTGGTTGTCCTGGAACAATCCTGGTCCACCTGGAACAAGCCGGATCTACCTGGAACAATACTGGTTTACCTGGATCAATTCTGGTCTACGTGGACAGTCCTGGTTTACCTGGAACAATCTTGGTTTACCTGGTGACATTCTGGTCTACCTAGATCCGTCCTGGTCTATCTGGATCAATCCTGGTCTACCTGGATCAATCCTAGTCTACCTGGGGCAATCCTGGTCTATCTAGAGAAATCTTGGTTTACCTGGAACAATCCTGGTCTACCTGGAACAATCATTGTTTACCTGCACCAATCCTGGTTTATCTGGAACAATCCTGGTCAACCTGAGGCAAACCTGGTCTACCTGGGACAATCCTGGGCTACATGGAATGATTCTGGTCAACCTGGGACAATCCTTGCTTTCCTGGAACAATCCTGGTTTAGCGGATGAATCCTGGTCTACCTGGATCAATCCTGGTCTACCTGGATCAATCCTGGTCTACCTGGGGCAGTCATGGTTACCCGGAACAATCCTAGTTACCGAGGGCAATCCTGGTCTATCTAGAGAAATCTTGGTTTACTACACCTGGTACTATCCTGGTTTACCTGGGGCAAACCTGTTTGTTCTGGAACAATCCTGGTTTACCTGCACTAATCCTGGTTTACCTGGGGCAATCCTGGTTTACCTGGAACAATCCTGGTTTACCTTGAACATTCCTGGTCTACCAGCAACAATCCTGGTTTACCTGGAACAATCCTGGTCTACCTGGATCAATCCTGGTATACCTGGACCAAACCAGGTTTACCTGGAACAATCTTGGTTTACCTGGAACAATCCTGGTCTACGTGGAACATTCCTGGTTCATGTGGAATAATCCTGGTTCACCTGGAACAATCCAGGTCTACCTGGATCAATCCTTGTCCACCTGGAACAATCTTGGTCGACCTGGAACAATCTTGGTTTACTTGGAACAATCCTGGTTTACCTAGAACAAGCCTGTTTTTTCCAGAGTAATTCTGGTTGTCCTGGAACAATCCTGGTCCACCTGGAACAAGCCGGATCTACCTGGAACAATACTGGTTTACCTGGATCAATTCTGGTCTACGTGGACAATCCTGGTTTACCTGGAACAATCTTGGTTTACCTGGTGACATTCTGGTCTACCTAGATCCGTCCTGGTCTACCTGGATCAATCCTGGTATACCTGGATCAAACCTGGTTTACCTGAAAAATTCTGGCTTATCTGGATGAATCCTGGTTTACCTGGAACAATCTTGGTCTACCTTGAACAATCCTGGTTCACCTCGAACATTGCTGGTTTACCTGGAACAATCCTGGTCTTTCCGGAGTAATCCTGGCTTACCTGGCACAATCCTGGTCCACCTGGAACAATCCTGATCTACTTGGAACAATCCTGGTCTATCCGGATGAATCCTCGTGTACCTGGACCTATACTGGTCTACCTGGATCAATCCTGGTCTACCTGGATCAATCCTGGTCTACCTGGAACAATCCTGGTCCACCTGGAACAAACCTGATCTACCTGGAACAATTCTGGTCTATCTGAATGAATCCTGGTCTACCTGGCCAAATCCTGGTCTACCTGGATCAATCCTGGTCTATCTGGATCAATCCTGGTTTACCTGGAGCAATTCTGGTTTACCTGGGGCAACCCTCGTCTACCTGGAACAATCCTGGAACAATCCTGGTCTACCTGGAACAATCCTGGTTTACCTGGATCAATCCTGGTCTACCTGGAACAATCCTGATTTACATGGATCAATCCTGGTCTACCTGGAACAATCCTGATTTACCTGGATCAATCCTGGTGTACCTGGATCAATCCTGGTCCAGCTGGAACAATCCTGGTTTACCTGGAACAATCCTGGTTTACCTGGAACAAATCTGGTTTACCTGGAACAATCCTGGTTTACCTGGAACAATCCTGGTCGACCAGTATCAATCCTGGTCTAACTGGAACAATCCTGGTTTATCTGGAACAATCTTCGTCTACCTGGAATAATCCTGGTCTACCTGGAACAATCCTGTTTTTTCTGGAACAATCCTGGTCTACATGGAACAATCTTGGTTTACCTGGAACAATCCTGGTTTACCTGGAACAATCCTGGTCTATCTGGAACAATCCTGGTTTACCTGGATCAATCCTGGTCTACCTGGAACAACCCTGGTCTACCTGGAACAATTCTGGTTTACCTGGAACAATCCTGGTTTATCTGGATCAATCCTGGTTTACCTGGAACAATCCTGGTTTACCTGGATTAATCCTGGTCTACCTGGAACAAATCTGGTTTACGTGGAACAGTCCTGGTCTACCTGGATCAATCCTGGTTTACCTGGAACAATCTTAGTCTACCTGGAATCATCCTAGTCTATCTGGAACAATCCTGTTTTTTCTGGAACAATCCTGGTCTACCTGGAACAATCCTGGTTTACCTGGAACAATCCTGGTCTACCTGAAACAATCCTGGTCTACCTGGGACATTCTTGGTTCAGGTGGAATAATCCCGGTTCACCTGGATCAATCCAAGTCTACCTGGATCAATCCTTGTCCACCTGGAACAATCCTGGTCGACCTGGAGCAATCCTGGTTTACCTGGAACCATCCTGGTTTACTTAGAACAAGCCTGGTTTTTCCAGAGTAATTCTGGTTGACCTGGAACAATCCTGGTCCACCTGGAACAAGCCGGATCTACCTGGAACAATCCTGGTTTACCTGGATCAATTCTGGTCTACCTGGACAATCTTGGTTTACCTGGAACAATCTTGGTTTACCTGGTGACATGCTGGTCTACCTGGATCCGTCCTGGTCTACCTGGATCAATCTAGGTCTACCTGGAACAATCCTGGTCTACCTGGAACAATTCTGGTTTACCTGGAACAATCCTGGTTTATCTGGATCAATCCTGGTTTACCTGGAACAATCCTGGTTTACCTGGATTAATCATGGTCTTCCTGGATTAATACTGGTCTACCTGGAACAAATCTGGTTTACCTGGAACAGTCCTGGTCTACCTGGATCAATCCTAGTTTACCTGGAACAATCTTAGTCTACCTGGAACAATCCTGGTCTACCTGGAACAATCCTGGTCTACCTGGGGCATTCTTGGTTCAGGTGGAATAATCCTGGTTCACCTGGATCAATCCAGGTCTACCTGGATCAATCATGGTCCACCTGGAACAATCCTGGTCGACCTGGAACAATCCTGGTTTACCTGGAACAATCCTGGTTTACCTAGAACAAACCTGTTTTTTCCAGAGTAATTCTGGTTGACCTGGAACAATCCTGGTCCACCTGGAACAAGCCGGATCTACCTGGAACAATCCTGGTTTACCTGGATCAATTCTGGTCTACCTGGACAATCCTGGTTTACTGGAACAATCTTGGTTTACCTCGTGAATGCTGGTCTACCTGGATCCGTCCTGGTCTACCTGGATCAATCTAGGTCTACCTGGAACAATCCTGGTCTACCTGGAACAATTCTGGTTTACCTGAAACAATCCTGGTTTATCTGGATCAATCCTGGTTTACCTGGAACAATCCTGGTTTACCTGGATTAATCCTGGTCTACCTGGAACAAATCTGGTTTACCTGGAACAGTCCGGGTCTACCTGGATCAATCCTGGTTTACCTGGAACAATTTTAGTCTACCTGGAATAATCCTGGTCTACGTGGAACAGTCCAGGATTTTCTGGAACAATCCTGGTCTACCTGGAACAATCCTGGTCTACCTGGGACACTCCTGGTTCAGGTGGACTAATCCTGGTTCACCTGGAACAATCCAGGTCTACCTGGATCAATCCTTGTCCACCTGGAACAATCCCGGTCGACCCAGAACAATCCTGGTTTACCTGGAACAATCCTGGTTTACCTAGAACAAGCCTGATTTTTCCAGAGTAATTCTGCTTGACCTGGAACAATCCTGGTCCACCTGGAACAGGCCGGATCTACCTGGAACAACCCTGGCCTACCTGGATGAATACTGGTCTACCTGGACAATCCTGGTCTACCTGGATCAATCTTGGTCTACCTGGAACAATCCTGGTTTACCTGGATCAATTCTGGTCTACCTGGAACAATCCTGGTTTATCTGGATCAATCCTGGGTTTCCTGGAATAATCCTGGTTTACCTGGATTAATCCTGGTCTACCTGGAACAAATCTGGTTTACCTGGAACAGGCCGGGTATACCTGGATTAATCCTGGTTTACCTGGAACAATCTTAGTCCACCTGGAATAATCCTGGTCTACCTGGAACAATCCTGTTTTTTCTGGAACAATCCTGATCACCTGGAACAATCTTGGTTTACCTGGAACAATCCTGGTTTACCTGGAACAATCCTGGTCTACATTGGAACTTCCTGGTTCAGGTGGACTAATCCTGGTTCACCTGGAACAATCCAGGTCTACCTGGATCAATCCTTGTCCACCTAGAACAATCCCGGTCGACCTGGAACAATCCTGGTTTACCTGGAACAATCCTGGTTTACCTAGAACAAGCCTGTTTTTTCCAGAGTAATTCTGCTTGACCTGGAACAATCTAGGTCCATCTGGAACAGGCTGGATCTACCTGGAACAATCCTGGTCTACCTGGACAATCCTGGTCTACCTGGATCAATCTTGGTCTACCTGGAACAATCCTGGTTTACCTGGATCAATTCTGGTCTACCTGGAACAATGCTGGTTTATCTGGATCAACCCTGGTTTACCTGGCGACATTCTGGTCTACTTGGATCCGTCCTGGTCTACCTGGATCAATACTGGTATACCTGGATCAAACCTGGTTTACCTGGAACAATTCTGGCTTATCTGGATGAATCCTGGTTTACCTGGAACAATCCTGGTCTACCGTGAACAATCCTGGTTCACCTGGAACATTACTGGTTTACCTGGAACAATCCTGGTCTTTCCGGAGTAATCTTGGCTTACCTGGAACAATCCTGGTCCACCTGGGACAATCCTGATCTACTTGGAACAATCTTGGTCTATCTGGATGCATCCTGGTCTACCTGGACCAATCCTGGTCCCTGGATCAATCCTGGTCTACCTGGATCAATCGTGGTCTACCTGGAACAATCCCGGTCCACCTGGAACAATCCTGGTTTACCTGGATCATTACTGGTTCACCTGGATCAATCCTGGTCTACCTGGAACAATCCTGATTTACCTGGTCTACCTGGAACAATCTTGATTTACCTGGATCAATCCTGGTGTACCTGAATTAATCCTGGTCTACCTGGAACAATCTTGGTCTACCTGGAACAATTCTGGTTTACCTGGAACAATCCTGGTTTACCTTGATCAATCCTGGTTTACCTGGAACAATCCTGGTATACCTGGATTAATCTTGGTCTACCTGGAACAAATCTGGTTTACCTTGAACAATCCTGGTTTACCTGGAACAATCCTGGTCTACCTGGATCAATCCTGGTCTACCTGGAACAATCCTGTTCACCTGGAACAATCTTGGTCTACCTGGAATAATCCTGGTTTACCTGGAACTATCCTGGTTTTTCTGGAACAATCCTGGTCTACCTGGAACAATCCTGGTTTACCTGGAACAATCCTGATCTACCTGAAACAATCCTGGTCTACCTGGATCAATCCTGGTCTACCTGGAATAATCCTGGTTTACCTGGAACAATCCTGGTTTACCTGGATCAATCCTGGTCTACCTGGAACAATCCTGGTTTACCTGGAACAATCCTGGTTTACCTGGAACAAATCTGGTTTACCTGGAACAATCCTGGTCTACCTGGATCAATCCTGGTTTACCTGGAACAATCTTGGTCTAACTGGATCAATCCTGGTTTACCTGGAACAATCCTGGTTTACCTGGATTAATCCTGGTCTACCTGGAACAAATCTGGTTTACCTGGAACAATCCTGGTTTACCTGGAACAATCCTGGTCTACCTGGATCAATCCTGGTTTACCTGGAACAATCTTGGTCTACCTGGATTAATCCTGGGCTACCTGGAACAATCATGATTTTTCTGGAACAATCCTGGTCTACCTAGAACAATCTTGGTTTACCTGGAACAATCCTGGTTTACCTGGAACAATGCTGATCTACCTGGAACAATCCTGGTTTACCTGGAACAATCTTGGTCTACATGGAATAATCCTGGTCTACCTGGAACAATCCTGATCTACCTGGATCAATCCTGGTCTACCTGGATCAATCCTGGTCTAGATCCGGCAGTCCTGGTCTGCCTGAGAAATCTTGGTTTACCTGGAACAATCCTGGTTACCTGGTGCAATCCTGGTTTTCCTGGAACAATCCTGATTTACCTGGATCAATCCTGGTCTACCTGGAACAATCTTGATTTACCTGGATCAATCCTGTTGTACCTGAATCAATCCTGGTCTTCCTGGAACAATCTTGGTCAACCTGGAACAATTCTGTTTACCTGGAACAATCCTGGTTTACCTGGATCAATCCTGGTTTACCTGGAACACTCCTGGTTTACCTGGATTAATCCTGGTCTATATGGAACAAATCTGGTTTACCCTGAACAATCCTGGTTTACCTGGAGCAATCCTGGTCTACCTGGATCAATCCTGGTCTACCTGGATCAATCCTGTTCACCTGGAACAATCTTGGTCTACCTGGAATAATCCTGGTCTACCTGGAACAATCCTGGTTTTTCTGGAACAATCCCGGTTTACCTGGAACAATCCTGGTTTACCAGCACCAATCCTGGTTTACCTGGATCAATCCTGGTCTACCTGGATCAATTCTGGTCTACCTGTAACAATCCTGGTTTACCTGGAACAATCCTGGTCTACCTGGATCAATCCTGGTCTACCTGGAACAATCGTGGTTTACCTGGAACAATCCTGGATTCCCTGACGACATTCTGGTCTACCTGGATCAATTCTGGTCTACCTGGAACAATCGTGGTTTACCTGGAACAATCCTGGATTCCCTGACGACATTCTGGTCTACCTGGAACAATCCTGATCTACCTGGATCAATCCTGGTCTACCTGGATCAATCCTGGTCTAGATCCGGCAGTCCTGGTCTGCCTGGGGCAATCCTGGTCTACCTGGGGCAATCCTGATCTACCTGGAACAATCCTGGTCTACCGAGATGAATCCGGGTCTATCTGGAACAATCCTGGTTTACCTGGAATAAGGCTGGTCTTTCCGCAGTAATTGTGGTTTACCTGGAACAATCCTTGTCCACCTGGAACAGCCCTGATCTACCTGGAACAACCCTGGTCTACCTGGATGAATACTGGTCTACCTGGACAATCATGGTCTACCTTGAACAATCCTGGTCTACCTGGAAAAATCCTGGTTTACCTGGAGCAATCCTGGTTAACCTGGGACAATCCTGGTCTACCTGGACAATCATGGTCTACCTGGAACAATCCTGGTCTACCTGGAATAATCCTGGTTTACCTGGAACAATCCTGGCTAACCTGGGACAATCCTGGTCTACCTGGATCAATCCTGGTCTACTGGATAAATCCTGGAACAATCCTGGTCTACCTGTTACAATCCTGGTTTACCTGGATCAGTCCTGGTTCACCTGGAACAATCCTGGTCTACCTGGACAATCCTAGTTTACCTGGAACAATCCTGGTCTACCTGGACAATCCTAGTTTACCTGGATCAATACTGGTTTACCTGGATCAAAGCTGGTTTTTCTGTCTGTCAAACGCCCCCAGTTACCGTATTGTGCTGAGTAGCTGCCGTGCTGCTCCTCCTGAGCAGACAGCCCGTTTACCGTATTGGCTATTGTACTCTCCCAGCCTGCTCTCAGGACCCTTCACGGCGTTGACGCCTGTCAGTAAAATACAGCGGGATTGGTTTCTTTTTTAAAAAGCTAAAAGATTTGGCAGTGAGCGTTTGCAGCCCGGCTTGTGTTGCAGCATTGGGAGGGGCTGCTAAATTGCACCGGCATTGCTCAGTGATATCATTCCAGAATGAGACTGGGAAGCGGAATCGCCGGGAATTTATACTGACCCCGCCCCCGGGAAGGAGTGAAATCCCATCGCCCGGGTGTGAATCCCATCGCTAGGGTGTGAATCCCATTCCCGGGTGTGAATCCCATCGCCCGGGTGTGAATCCCATTCCCGGGTGTGAATCCCATCTCCCGGGTGTGAATCCCAGTTCCGGGTGTGAATCCCATCTCCCGGGTGTGAATCCCATCGCCTGGGTGTGAATCCCATTCCCGGGAGCGAATCCCATTCCCGGAAGTGAATCCCATTCCCATGTGAATCCCATTCCCGGGTGTGAATTCCATCACCTGGGTGTGAATCCCATTCCCGGGAGCGAATCCCATCGCCCGGGTGTGAATCCCATTTCCGGGTGGGAATCCCATCTCCCGGGCGTGAATCCCATTTCCGGGTGGGAATCCCATCGCCCGGGTGGGAATCCTATTTCCGGGTGGGAATCCCATCTCCCGGGCGTGAATCCCATCGCCCGGGTGTGAATCCCATTTCCGGGTGGGAATCCCATTCCCGGGAGTGAATCCCATTCCCGTGTGAATCCCATTCCCGGGTGTGAATCCCATCGCCCGGGTGTGAATCCCATTTCCGGGTGGGAATCCCATTCCCGGGAGTGAATCCCATTCCCGGGAGTGAATCCCATTCCCGTGTGAATCCCATTCCCGGGTGTGAATTCCATCACCTGGGTGTGAATCCCATTCCCGGGAGCGAATCCCATCGCCCGGGTGTGAATCCCATTTCCGGGTGGGAATCCCATCTCCCGGGCGTGAATCCCATTTCCGGGTGGGAATCCCATCGCCCGGGTGGGAATCCTATTTCCGGGTGGGAATCCCATCTCCCGGGCGTGAATCCCATCGCCCGGGTGTGAATCCCATTTCCGGGTGGGAATCCCATTCCCGGGAGTGAATCCCATTCCCGTGTGAATCCCATTCCCGGGTGTGAATCCCATCGCCCGGGTGTGAATCCCATTTCCGGGTGGGAATCCCATTTCCGGGTGGGAATCCCATTCCCGGGAGTGAATCCCATTCCCGGGTGTGAATCTCATTGCCCGGGAGTGAATCCCATTCCCGGGTGTGAATCCCATCGCCCGGGTGTGAATCCCATTCCCGGGATGAATCCCATTCCTGGAGCTGTTATTTACTGACGGGATATCGCCCAGGATCCCGTCCCAGCTTCGGTCGGAGCAGCCGGCACTGCTCACCCGGCGGGAACCCCGTCCCCATCCTCACCCCGGCGGGAACCCCGTCCCCATCCTCACCCCGGCGGGAACCCCGTCCCCATCCTCACCCCGGCGGGAACCCCGTCCCCATCCTCACCCCGGCGGGAACCCCGTCCCCATCCTCACCCCGGCGGGAACCCCGTCCCCATCCTCACCCCGGCGGGAACCCCGTCCCCATCCTCACCCCGGCGGGAACCCCGTCCCCATCCTCACCCCGGCGGGAACCCCGTCCCCATCCTCACCCCGGCGGGAACCCCGTCCCCATCCTCACCCCGGCGGGAACCCCGTCCCCATCCTCACCCCGGCGGGAACCCCGTCCCTATCCCGGGGCGGCATCACTTTGGGGAGGATTCGGGCGCAGAGACCCCAGTGGAACTCACTGAGCTTCCTTACACCTCCCTCCCCCTCCCCTCCCCTCCAAACCTCACTTACTTCCCTCCAAACCTTCCCCTCCTCTCCGCCCCTCTCTCACTCCCCCTCCTCTCCGGCCCTCCCTCACACTCGACTCTCCCTCACCTCACCTCCCCACCATCTCCCTCTCCTCACCCTCCCCTCCCTCATTCCCCACTCTGCCCCTCTCCCTCAGCCCCCCTCAGCCCCTCCCTCACTCCCCAATCAGTTCCTCCCTTACTCCCCCCTTAGCCCCCCTCAGTCCCCATTCAGACCTTCCCTCACTCCCCCTCAGCCCCTCCCTCTCAGCCCCTCCTTCACTCCCCATTTAGCCCCTCCCTCATCCCCCCAGCCCCTCCCTCACTCCCCCCTCAGCCCCCCCCTCACTCCCCATTCAGCCCTTCCCTCACTCCCCCCTCAGCCTCCCTTCACTCCCCATTCAACTCTTCCCTCACTCCCCCTCAGCCCCTCCCACACTCCCTCTCAGCCCCTCCCCCTCACTCCCCATTCAGCCCCTCCCTCGCTCCCCCTCAACCCCTCCCTCATTTACCCTCAGCCTCTCCTTCACTCCCCCCTCAGCCCCTTCCTCACTACCCCCTCAGCCCCTCCCTCACTCCCCCCTCAGCCCCTCCCTCACTCCCTCTCAGCCCCTCCCCCTCAACCCCTCCCTCTCAGCCCCTCCCTCACTCCCCCAGCCCCTCCCTACTCCCCCCAGCCCCTCCCTCACTCCCCCAGCCCCTCCCTCACTCCCCCAGCCCCTCCCTCACACCCCACTCAGCCCCTTCCTCACTTCCCCCTCGCCCCTCCCCCTCAGCCCCTCCCTCACTCACTCCCCCCTCAGCCCCTTCCTCACTCCCCCTCAACCACTCCCTCACTCCCCCTCAACCACTCCCTCACTCCCCCTCAGCCCCTTCCTCACTCCCCCTCAACCACTCCCTCACTCCCCCTCAACCCATTCCTCACTCCCCCTCAACCCCTCCCACTCACTCCCCCTCAACCCCTCCCTCACTCCCCCTCAGCCCCCCCCCCCCTCAGCCCCTCCCTCACTCCCCCTCAGCCCCTCCCTCACCTCCCCCCTCACTCCCCCTCAGCCCCTCCCTCACCTCCCCCCTCACTCCCTCTCAGACCCCACCCCCTCCCTCAGTTCAATGCTTTATTTCATTGAATGTAATCATTAGCAGAGAGAGGAATGGAGGGTCAGTGCAGGACAGCGAGCTGGAATCCACAGGCAGTGTGTGTGTGTTTTAAGTGAAATACACTGATCCCTCCTCACATCCGTTTTGACAAATGATCCGGGTCGCTTGGCAAAAGCTTGGTTTCCTCCAGAACAATAGCTTAGCTGTATTACGGTAATTAGATGCAAGCGGAGCATGTGGACTTGTTAATGTAGGCGCAGTCTGGAATGTCAGGAATGTCCCGGCTACCATTAATAATCATGCGACAAGATTCACAGCGAGAGAGAGGGAGAAAATAAGACCCACACAGAGGGGGAAATCAGTTTTCCGCATGAAGGAAAATTAAAGAGGGGGATAAATACACCAGCCACAATTAATGAAAATTAAAACTTTTACCTTGTTTCTTTAAAGTTCAAAGACTTCCAAAGTAAAAGTTACTAAGAGGTTGATTGAAAATCACAGGTTTAGCAGTTTGATTGTTTTAAAGCTGGGATTTAGTGCAATATATATATATATATATAAAGAAATAGAAGTTATTCACATCAAGGTGATCCCTCTCTCTGGTGCCTCTCCTCCCCAAATAAAACTTCTTGTGAATACTTTCACATTCCTCTGAACAAAAGGGACGAGGCTGGATGCCTGAGTGATCGATGGGGAGCCAGGGCTGAAGGCTCACTGATCTGCCTAGTAACAATCTTTTCCGCCATTGGTTATGCTAATACCTTCGCCTCTTATTTCTACCGGCGTAAGGGGTTCCTCTCCCAGGCTGAGGACATGTTTTTTTTTTGCGTGTGTGGCCAATTTAACTCCCTCCTCCCCCTCCCCAGAGGCAGAAATGAAACATTTTACAGTGGGCGAGGAATTAGAAGGGAACAGGGATTAGTACCAGTGGCGGAATTTAATGTTTCTGGAAAGCAGCAAGGAAACTGGTCTTGACCCCCTTTGGTAAAGAAAGTGAGAGGAGAGAGGGAGGGGGAGGTCGCAAATGGAAAACGAAGCAGATCAGCAAAATTAATAAAATGCAGTGTGTGTGTGTGTGTGTGTTGTGGTGGGGGGGGGGGGGGTACATTTCAATCTTAAGGGGCCAAAACTTTAAAAATCGCCACCTACAAGGCAGAGTGCATGTTTTACCCACAGCCAGAGCAAGTTCACCGTTCCATGCCCAAATATGTGCACCCAGGCGTTTTGTCAACCGTGAATCTATTTTAAATCAATTCTTGTTCCCATTCCACCCCCAAACGCTTCCACTTTCTAACTTGTGTTACTCGGGGGGCGGGGAGGGGTTCAGTCAAGTCCGATCGTGGGTCGGCTAGCAGCTGGTTAGGAGCTCCCAGTATTGCTCCTTCGATATGGATTTCTTAATTGTTTGCAAAGTGTTTTATATCAAATATCTATCTGTCTATATGTCCGGGTGAGCTCCGATGCAGCCTGTTGGACATAGTCGCCGTAATGAATAAGGTGGAGTTTTTGAATTCAAGTTGCTAAATGCTGCCCTCTTCCTGCAACGGGACAGCTTTCTTTTTTGGAGCTCTGCCCCTGTGCTGGCCTCCTCTCTCTACCTTCTTTGATCTCGAACTCGCAGCTGCTCTGCATAACAACTCAGTCCGATTGCGTCACTTGCGGGCACGTTATAGTTAAGTTTTTTTCCCCAGCGCCGGAGCCTCCAGTGGCAGTAGCATCTCCGTTTTAGTCAATGCAATAAGGGGGGAGAGAGAGAAAGGAGAGAGAGAAGCGATAGCAATGGAACATCAGCTGCTATGCTGCGAGGGAGAGCCGATCAGAAGAGCTTACAAGGACTCCAATTTAATCAATGACCGCGTCCTGCAGACCATGCTGAGGACCGAGGAGAACTGTCTGCCTTCCCTCAGCTATTTCAAATGCGTCCAAAAAGAAATTTTGCCCTCCATGAGGAAGATTGTGGCCACTTGGATGCTGGAGGTTTGTGCAGAGAATCTTGTAGACATGATCTAGCTGTGTGCGTGTGTGCAGAGAGGGTATTTGCACTCTGCAGCCCTGGCAGGAGCTGCCCCCAGTTTCTTAATTTGAGGGGGTGAAATGGGGAGACAGACTAAGGATGTGACAGCAAACTGGGGGGACGTGACACCCCCATCCCTCCGGCCCCAACACAGCCTGTTTCTCTGCTTCCTCCCCAACTCATTTTGATATTTTAAAATATCTTTTTTTAAATGTGGGTTCTCCCTGTGGGCACCTATCTCCCCCCCCCCCCTCTCTCTCTCTCTCCCCCCCCCCCCTCTCTCTCTCTCTCCCCCCCCCTCTCTCTCTCTCTCCCCCACCCCACCCCACTCTCACTCTCTCCCCCACCCCACCCCACTCTCACTCTCTCCCCCCCCCCACTCTCTCTCTCCCCCCCCCCACTCTCTCTCTCCCCCCCCCCACTCTCTCTCTCCCCCCCCCCACTCTCTCTCTCCCCCCCCACTCTCTCTCTCCCCCCCCACTCTCTCTCTCCCCCCCCCACTCTCTCTCTCCCCCCCCACTCTCTCTCTCCCCCCCCACTCTCTCTCTCCCCCCCCACTCTCTCTCTCCCCCCCCACTCTCTCTCTCCCCCCCCCACTCTCTCTCTCCCCCCCCACTCTCTCTCTCCCCCCCACTCTCTCTCTCCCCCCCACTCTCTCTCTCCCCCCCACTCTCTCTCTTCCCCCCCCACCCCACACTCTCTCTCTTCCCCCCCCACCCCACTCTCTCTCTCTTCCCCCCCACCCCACTCTCTCTCTTCCCCCCCACCCCACTCTCTCTCTCTCCCCCCACCCCACTCTCTCCCCCCCACCCCACTCTCTCCCCCCCACCCCACTCTCTCTCCCCCACCCCACTCTCTCTCCCCCACCCCACTCTCTCTCTCCCCCCCCCCACTCTCTCTCTCTCCCCCCCCCCACTCTCTCTCTCTCCCCCCCCACTCTCTCTCTCTCCCCCCCCCCCCACTCTCTCTCTCTCCCCCCCCACTCTCTCTCTCTCCCCCCCCCCACTCTCTCTCTCTCTCCCCCCCCCCACTCTCTCTCTCTCCCCCCCCCCCCACTCTCTCTCTCTCCCCCCCCCCCCACTCTCTCTCCCCCCCCCCCTCTCTCTCCCCCCCCCCCCCCTCTCTCTCCCCCCCCCCCCTCTCTCTCCCCCCCCCCCCACTCTCTCTGTCTGAGACTCTCCCCCTCTTATTGCCCGGGTTCATAAGTTTTGCAATAGTCTCTTATCTCTCTAAGGTGGAGAATGTGATGAGGGCATTTCACAGGCGGCCGAGGAGACAGCCAGCCCCCTGCCCACCTCACCCCCCTGCCCACCTCACCCCCCTGCCCACGTTTTCTCGCCCAGATCCTGGGGCTGAGAAATTAATGTTTATTTTTTTTAAAACCCTAAATAGGGTTGTACACGTCTACAGATCACTCGGTGCCAGTATTAATCGCCATCTTGTTCCGTATGCCTCTGCCCCCCCCCCCCCAAAAAAATTCTTAACTTTTATTTCAAATAATCTCAGAGACCCCCGGGGGGGGGGGGCTGAGTCCCCCTCAGCGCCGCGGGAGAGGGAGAGGGGAGGGGGGGGATTTCCAGGCATTTCAGAAACTCACCAGAGGAAATTAACCCGATTCTTTGTTGCGAGGCATTTCTCCCCCAGCCCTCGGCAAAGCCCCCTCCCCAGAAAGGCTCCAAATTGAGGGGGTTGCGAGGGGTGAGGGGCCGGGGGAAATGTCCCGGCGCAAAGCAGGGGGGCTCCGCCACATTTTCCTGTCCCTTTCGCTTAATTGGGCGCCCGTTCTCTATTTTTAATCATTTTTTGAAGTTGTGCCGGTGGTGGGTGGTTTTTTTTTTTGGGGGGGGGCAGGCAAGGTCGGTCACGTCGCCGCATTTCCTCCAAATTTGCTCCCTCCACCTCCCCCCTCCCTACCCCGGAGTGAGAGAGAGGGGAAAGGGAGGGGGAGGCATTGAAATTCAGTTCCTTTGGCGAGGTTCCCCGGCCACAAATGCCCAAAGTGACCCCGATTCGGAAAGAGGGGTGGCCGGGGGAGATTTTCATCCCATTCCCATCGGCCCGGCTAATTTTTAAATATTTTAAAATATTTTTTGAAAAGATGACGACGTGAAAATTTCCGGCCGGCTGCAGTGGGAGAGAGAGAGAGAGACGGAGAGGGAGGCAAAAACGTAGTCACTCTGTCTGATGGCACTTGGCTCTGTCCGAATTCGTTGGTCAGATTTGTTGCGGTTGGGGGGGGGGGGGGGGGTCAGAATTAAGAAATGCGGCGCCCGAGAGCCCCAAAGTTTAGCCAAGGAAGTTTAAAGGAGCCCCTTTCTCTTGCGACTCCAGTTAATCTGTCGCCTTCTCCCACTTTGCTCTTTATCTGTTGTAGGTGTGCGAGGAGCAGAAATGCGAGGAGGAAGTCTTTCCGATCGCCATGAATTACCTGGACCGGTATCTGTCCATTGAACTGACCAAGAAGACCCACTTACAGCTGCTGGGGGCGACCTGCATGTTTCTGGCTTCGAAAATGAAGGAGACGATTCCGCTAACCGCAGAGAAACTCTGCATTTATACCGACAACTCTATCCGGCCCGAGGAGTTACTGGTAAATGGCCAATCCCCCCCACAGACACACACACACACACAACCCCCATCAAATTTAATCAGCAGGAATGTCCCCCTCCCCACCCACCACAACATTGCAGTCTCGCCCCCATCTGCAGCAAAGGAGGAAATTTGCTGCAAAAAGATCCGGCACCATGGACACTTTGAGAATCGGCTGAACACATTTTTGCCTTTGTCTCCCCCCCCCCCCCCCCCACCTCTCTGGAGCGCCGCCCTGTTGCAAATCCAATCAACAGCTCGCAATATTTCTGGGCAGGAGGTTTTATCCCATATCGCCAGAGATATCTTCCTCAGCCCTCACACAGATTACACTTCCAGCCTCCTTCCCATTTAATAAAGCCTTCAATTTGGATTATAACCTGGAGCCCCCTTCTGTTCCACACAGTCCGAACTCCCAAGTCAAGTAATGCGAAAGGAATAACATCATTTAACAAAATACAACATCGAAAATAGTCATTAATAATTAACAATTGGGATTGATTTTTTAAAATGGGGTTCGAGGACATTATGCAGTTCCCCCTCTCAGATATTGTCGTGTTTTTTTTTCTCTCAATTCCAACGATCCCGGGATATTGCAAAGGCAGCACCTCATGGAACTTTTTTCAGCATTTCGCATCCACCTCATCTCTCGCCAATCGCCGATTGTTTTTCATTTCTAACGCAGCGACTTTATCTCAGTCAGACTCACAGACTGTCCCAGTCCCACACTGTGTCCCTGTCACAATCTCTATCCCAGTCAGACTCACACACTGTATCCCAGTCAGACTCACACACTGTATCCCAGTCACAAACTGTATCCCAGTCACGCTCACACACTGTATCCCAGTCACACTCGCACACTGTATCCCAGTCAGACTCACACACTGTATCCCAGTCACACTTGCACACTGTATCCCAGTCACGCTCACACACTGTATCCCAGTCAGACTCACACACTGTATCCCAGTCAGACTCGCACACTGTCTCCCAGTCAGACTCGCACACTGTATCCCAGTCAGACTCGCACACTGTATCCCAGTCAGACTCGCACACTGTATCCCAGTCACGCTCACACACTGTATCCCAGTCAGACTCACACACTGTCTCCCAGTCACACCCGCACACTGTATCCCAGTCAGACTCACACACTGTCTCCCAGTCACACCCGCACACTGTATCCCAGTCACGCTCACACACTGTATCCCAGTCAGACTCGCACACTGTATCCCAGTCACGCTCACACACTGTATCCCAGTCAGGCTCGCACACTGTATCCCAGTCAGACTCACACTGTATCCCAGTCAGACTCACACTGTATCCCAGTCAGACTCACACACTGTATCCCAGTCAGACTCACACTGTATCCCAGTCAGACTCACACACTGTATCCCAGTCAGACTCGCACACTGTATCCCAGTCAGACTCGCACACTGTATCCCAGTCAGACTCGCACACTGTATCCCAGTCAGGCTCACACACTGTATCCCAGTCAGACTCGCACACTGTATCCCAGTCAGACTCGCACACTGTATCCCAGTCAGACTCACACACTGTATCCCAGTCAGACTCGCACACTGTATCCCAGTCAGACTCACACTGTATCCCAGTCAGACTCACACTGTATCCCAGTCAGACTCACACACTGTATCCCAGTCAGACTCACACACTGTATCCCAGTCAGACTCGCACACTGTATCCCAGTCACGCTCACACACTGTATCCCAGTCAGACTCGCACACTGTATCCCAGTCACGCTCACACACTGTATCCCAGTCACACCCGCACACTGTATCCCAGTCACGCTCACACACTGTATCCCAGTCAGACTCGCACACTGTATCCCAGTCACGCTCACACACTGTATCCCAGTCACACCCGCACACTGTATCCCAGTCAGGCTCACACACTGTATCCCAGTCAGGCTCACACACTGTATCCCAGTCAGACTCGCACACTGTATCCCAGTCAGACTCACACTGTATCCCAGTCAGACTCACACTGTATCCCAGTCAGACTCACACACTGTATCCCAGTCAGACTCACACTGTATCCCAGTCAGACTCGCACACTGTATCCCAGTCACGCTCACACACTGTATCCCAGTCAGACTCACACACTGTATCCCAGTCAGACTCACACTGTATCCCAGTCAGACTCACACTGTATCCCAGTCAGACTCGCACACTGTATCCCAGTCAGACGCACACTGTATCCCAGTCAGACTCGCACACTGTATCCCAGTCACGCTCACACACTGTATCCCAGTCAGACTCGCACACTGTATCCCAGTCAGACTCGCACACTGTATCCCAGTCAGACTCGCACACTGTATCCCAGTCAGACTCACACTGTATCCCAGTCAGACTCACACTGTATCCCAGTCAGACTCACACTGTATCCCAGTCAGACTCGCACACTGTATCCCAGTCACGCTCACACACTGTATCCCAGTCAGACTCGCACACTGTATCCCAGTCACGCTCACACACTGTATCCCAGTCAGACTCACACTGTATCCCAGTCAGACTCGCACACTGTATCCCAGTCACGCTCACACACTGTATTCCAGTCAGACTCGCACACTGTATCCCAGTCACGCTCACACACTGTATCCCAGTCAGACTCACACTGTATCCCAGTCAGACTCGCACACTGTATCCCAGTCACGCTCACACACTGTATTCCAGTCACACTCGCACACTGTATCCCAGTCACGCTCACACACTGTATCCCAGTCAGACTCACACTGTATCCCAGTCAGACTCGCACACTGTATCCCAGTCAGACTCACACACTGTGTCCCAGTCAGACTCACACACTGTATCCCAGTCACGCTCACACACTGTATTCCAGTCAGACTCGCACACTGTATCCCAGTCACGCTCACACACTGTATCCCAGTCAGACTCACACTGTATCCCAGTCAGACTCGCACACTGTATCCCAGTCACGCTCACACACTGTATTCCAGTCAGACTCGCACACTGTATCCCAGTCACGCTCACACACTGTATCCCAGTCAGACTCACACTGTATCCCAGTCAGACTCGCACACTGTATCCCAGTCAGACTCGCACACTGTATCCCAGTCAGACTCGCACACTGTATTCCAGTCAGACTCGCACACTGTATCCCAGTCAGACTCGCACACTGTATCCCAGTCAGACTCGCACAGTGTATCCCAGTCAGACTCACACACTGTATCCCAGTCACACTCACACTGTATCCCAGTCAGACTCACACACTGTATCCCAGTCAGGCTCACACACTGTATCCCAGTCAGACTCGCACACTGTATCCCAGTCAAGACTCACACACTGTATCCCAGTCAGACTCACACACTGTATCCCAGTCAGACTCGCACACCGTATCCCAGTCAGACTCACACACTGTATCCCAGTCAGACTCACACACTGTATCCCAGTCAGACTCACACTGTATCCCAGTCAGACTCGCACACTGTATCCCAGTCACACTCACACACTGTATCCCAGTCAGACTCGCACACTGTATCCCAGTCAGACTCACACTGTATCCCAGTCAGACTCGCACACTGTATCCCAGTCAGACTCACACACTCTATCCCAGTCAGACTCACACTGTATCCCAGTCAGACTCACACACTGTATCCCAGTCACGCTCACACACTGTATCCCAGTCACGCTCACACACTGTATCCCAGTCAGACTCGCACACTGTATTCCAGTCAGACTCGCACACTGTATCCCAGTCAGACTCGCACACTGTATCCCAGTCAGACTCGCACACTGTATCCCAGTCAGACTCACACACTGTATCCCAGTCAGACTCACACACTGTATCCCAGTCAGACTCGCACACTGTATCCCAGTCAGACTCACACACTGTATCCCAGTCAGACTCGCACACTGTATCCCAGTCACACACCGTATCCCAGTCAGACTCTCACACTGTATCCCAGTCAGACTCGCACACTGTATTCCAGTCAGACTCGCACACTGTATCCCAGTCAGACTCGCACACTGTATCCCAGTCAGACTCGCACACTGTATCCCAGTCAGACTCGCACACTGTATCCCAGTCAGACTCACACACTGTATCCCAGTCAGACTCACACACTGTATCCCAGTCAGACTCGCACACTGTATCCCAGTCAGACTCACACACTGTATCCCAGTCAGACTCTCACACTGTATCCCAGTCACACTCACACTGTATCCCAGTCAGATTCACACACTGTATCCAGTCAGACTCACACACTGTATCACAGTCAAACTCGCACACTGTATCCCAGTCAGACTCGCACACTGTATCCCAGTCAGACTCACACACTGTATCCCAGTCAGACTCACACACTGTATCCCAGTCAGACTCGCACACTGTATCCCAGTCACACTCGCACTTTATCCCAGTCACACTCGCACATTGTATCCCAGTCAGACTCACACACCGTATCCCAGTCAGACTCACACACTGTATCCCAGTCAGACTCTCACACTGTATCCCAGTCAGACTCGCACACTGTATCCCAGTCAGACTCGCACACTGTATCCCTGTCAGACTCTCACACTGTATCCCAGTCAGACTCTCACACTGTATCCCAGTCAGGCTCGCACACTGTATCCCAGTCAGGCTCGCACACTGTATCCCAGTCAGACACACACACTGTATCCCAGTCAGACTCGCACACTGTATCCCAGTCAGACTCACACTGTATCCCAGTCAGACTCACACTGTATCCCAGTCAGACTCACACACTGTATCCCAGTCAGACTCACACTGTATCCCAGTCAGACTCGCACACTGTATCCCAGTCACGCTCACACACTGTATCCCAGTCAGACTCACACACTGTATCCCAGTCAGACTCACACTGTATCCCAGTCAGACTCACACTGTATCCCAGTCAGACTCGCACACTGTATCCCAGTCAGACGCACACTGTATCCCAGTCAGACTCGCACACTGTATCCCAGTCACGCTCACACACTGTATCCCAGTCAGACTCGCACACTGTATCCCAGTCAGACTCGCACACTGTATCCCAGTCAGACTCGCACACTGTATCCCAGTCAGACTCACACTGTATCCCAGTCAGACTCACACTGTATCCCAGTCAGACTCACACTGTATCCCAGTCAGACTCGCACACTGTATCCCAGTCACGCTCACACACTGTATCCCAGTCAGACTCGCACACTGTATCCCAGTCACGCTCACACACTGTATCCCAGTCAGACTCACACTGTATCCCAGTCAGACTCGCACACTGTATCCCAGTCACGCTCACACACTGTATTCCAGTCAGACTCGCACACTGTATCCCAGTCACGCTCACACACTGTATCCCAGTCAGACTCACACTGTATCCCAGTCAGACTCGCACACTGTATCCCAGTCACGCTCACACACTGTATTCCAGTCACACTCGCACACTGTATCCCAGTCACGCTCACACACTGTATCCCAGTCAGACTCACACTGTATCCCAGTCAGACTCGCACACTGTATCCCAGTCAGACTCACACACTGTGTCCCAGTCAGACTCACACACTGTATCCCAGTCACGCTCACACACTGTATTCCAGTCAGACTCGCACACTGTATCCCAGTCACGCTCACACACTGTATCCCAGTCAGACTCACACTGTATCCCAGTCAGACTCGCACACTGTATCCCAGTCACGCTCACACACTGTATTCCAGTCAGACTCGCACACTGTATCCCAGTCACGCTCACACACTGTATCCCAGTCAGACTCACACTGTATCCCAGTCAGACTCGCACACTGTATCCCAGTCAGACTCGCACACTGTATCCCAGTCAGACTCGCACACTGTATTCCAGTCAGACTCGCACACTGTATCCCAGTCAGACTCGCACACTGTATCCCAGTCAGACTCGCACAGTGTATCCCAGTCAGACTCACACACTGTATCCCAGTCACACTCACACTGTATCCCAGTCAGACTCACACACTGTATCCCAGTCAGGCTCACACACTGTATCCCAGTCAGACTCGCACACTGTATCCCAGTCAAGACTCACACACTGTATCCCAGTCAGACTCACACACTGTATCCCAGTCAGACTCGCACACCGTATCCCAGTCAGACTCACACACTGTATCCCAGTCAGACTCACACACTGTATCCCAGTCAGACTCACACTGTATCCCAGTCAGACTCGCACACTGTATCCCAGTCACACTCACACACTGTATCCCAGTCAGACTCGCACACTGTATCCCAGTCAGACTCACACTGTATCCCAGTCAGACTCGCACACTGTATCCCAGTCAGACTCACACACTCTATCCCAGTCAGACTCACACTGTATCCCAGTCAGACTCACACACTGTATCCCAGTCACGCTCACACACTGTATCCCAGTCACGCTCACACACTGTATCCCAGTCAGACTCGCACACTGTATTCCAGTCAGACTCGCACACTGTATCCCAGTCAGACTCGCACACTGTATCCCAGTCAGACTCGCACACTGTATCCCAGTCAGACTCACACACTGTATCCCAGTCAGACTCACACACTGTATCCCAGTCAGACTCGCACACTGTATCCCAGTCAGACTCACACACTGTATCCCAGTCAGACTCGCACACTGTATCCCAGTCACACACCGTATCCCAGTCAGACTCTCACACTGTATCCCAGTCAGACTCGCACACTGTATTCCAGTCAGACTCGCACACTGTATCCCAGTCAGACTCGCACACTGTATCCCAGTCAGACTCGCACACTGTATCCCAGTCAGACTCGCACACTGTATCCCAGTCAGACTCACACACTGTATCCCAGTCAGACTCACACACTGTATCCCAGTCAGACTCGCACACTGTATCCCAGTCAGACTCACACACTGTATCCCAGTCAGACTCTCACACTGTATCCCAGTCACACTCACACTGTATCCCAGTCAGATTCACACACTGTATCCAGTCAGACTCACACACTGTATCACAGTCAAACTCGCACACTGTATCCCAGTCAGACTCGCACACTGTATCCCAGTCAGACTCACACACTGTATCCCAGTCAGACTCACACACTGTATCCCAGTCAGACTCGCACACTGTATCCCAGTCACACTCGCACTTTATCCCAGTCACACTCGCACATTGTATCCCAGTCAGACTCACACACCGTATCCCAGTCAGACTCACACACTGTATCCCAGTCAGACTCTCACACTGTATCCCAGTCAGACTCGCACACTGTATCCCAGTCAGACTCGCACACTGTATCCCTGTCAGACTCTCACACTGTATCCCAGTCAGACTCTCACACTGTATCCCAGTCAGGCTCGCACACTGTATCCCAGTCAGGCTCGCACACTGTATCCCAGTCAGACACACACACTGTATCCCAGTCAGACTCGCACACTGTATCCCAGTCAGACTCGCACACTGTATCCCAGTCAGACTCGCACACTGTATCCAAGTCAGACTCGCACACTGTATCCCAGTCAGAATCACACACTGTATCCCAGTCAGACTCACACACTGTATCCCAGTCACACACCGTATCCCAGTCAGACTCTCACACTGTATCCCAGTCAGACTCGCACACTGTATCCCAGTCACACTCACACACTGTATCCCAGTCAGATTCACACACTGTATCCAGTCAGACTCACACATTGTATCACAGTCAAACTCGCACACTGTATCCCAGTCAGACTCGCACACTGTATCCCAGTCACACTCGCACACTGTATCCCAGTCAGACTCGCACACTGTATCCCAGTCAGACTCACACACTGTATCCCAGTCACACACCGTATCCCAGTCAGACTCTCACACTGTATCCCAGTCAGACTCGCACACTGTATCCCAGTCACACTCACACACTGTATCCCAGTCAGACTCACACACTGTATCCAGTCAGACTCACACACTGTATCACAGTCAAACTCGCACACTGTATCCCAGTCAGACTCGCACACTGTATCCCAGTCACACTCGCACACTGTATCCCAGTCAGACTCACACACTGTATCCCAGTCAGACTCACACTGTATCCAAGTCAGATTCGCACACTGTATCCCAGTCAGACTCGCACATTGTATCCCAGTCAGACTCGCACACTGTATCCCAGTCAGACTCACACACTGTATCCCAGTCAGACTCACACAATGTATCCCAGTCAGACTCTCACACTGTATCCCAGTCAGGCTCGCACACTGTATCCCAGTCAGACTCGCACACTGTATCCCAGTCACGCTCGCACACTGTATCCCAGTCACACTCACACACTGTATCCCAGTCAGGCTCGCACACTGTATCCCAGTCACACTCGCACACTGTATCACAGTCACGCTCGCACACTGTATCCCAGTCACACTCACACACTGTATCCCAGTCAGACACACACACTGTATCCCAGTCAGACTCGCACACGGTATCCCAGTCAGGCCCGCACACTGTATCCCAGTCACACTCGCACACTGTATCCCAGTCAGACTCGCACACTGTATCCCAGTCAGACTCACACACTGTATCCCAGTCACACACCGTATCCCAGTCAGACTCTCACACTGTATCCCAGTCAGACTCGCACACTGTATCCCAGTCACACTCACACACTGTATCCCAGTCAGATTCACACACTGTATCCAGTCAGACTCACACACTGTATCACAGTCAAACTCGCACACTGTATCCCAGTCAGACTCGCACACTGTATCCCAGTCACACTCGCACACTGTATCCCAGTCAGACTCACACACTGTATCCCAGTCAGACTCACACTGTATCCCAGTCAGACTCGCACTTTATCCCAGTCAGACTCGCACACCGTATCCCAGTCAGACTCACACACTGTATCCCAGTCAGACTCTCACACTGTATCCCAGTCAGGCTCGCACACTGTATCCCAGTCAGACACACACACTGTATCCCAGTCAGACTCGCACACTGTATCCCAGTCATGCTCGCACACTGTATCCCAGTCAGGCTCGCACACTGTATCCCAGTCAGACACACACACGGTATCCCAGTCACACTCGCACATTGTATCCCAGTCAGACTCGCACACTTTATCCCAGTCAGACTCACACACTGTATCCCAGTCAGACTCTCACACTGTATCCCAGTCAGGCTCGCACACTGTATCCCAGTCAGACTCACACAATGCATCCCAGTCAGACTCGCACACTGTATCCCAGTCACGCTCGCACACTGTATCCCAGTCACACTCACACACTGTATCCCAGTCAGGCTCGCACACTGTATCCCAGTCAGACTCGCACACTGTATCCCAGTCAGACTCGCACACTGTATCCCAGTCACACTCACACACTTTATCCCAGTCACACTCGCACACTGTATCCCAGTCAGACTCACACACTGTATCCCAGTCAGACTCACACACTGTATCCCAGTCAGCCACACACACTGTATCCCAGTCAGCCACACACACTGTATCCCAGTCAGACTCACACTCTGTATCCCAGTCAGCCACACACACTTTATCCCAGTCACACTCGCACACTGTATCCCAGTCAGACTGGCACACTATATCCCAGTCAGACTCACACACTTTATCCCAGTCAGACTCGCACACTTTATCCCAGTCAGACTCTCACACTGTATCCCAGTCAGACTCACACACTGTATCCCAGTCACACACACACACTGTATCCCAGTCACACTCACACACTGTATCCCAGTCAGACTCACACACTGTATCCCAGTCACAAACTGTATCCCAGTCAGAATCACACACTGTATCCCAGTCACACTCGCACACTGTATCCCAGTCAGACTCACACACTGTATCCCAGTCACAAACTGTATCCCAGTCAGAATCACACACTGTATCCCAGTCACGCTCGCACACTGTATCCCAGTCACACTCGCACACTGTATCCCAGTCAGGCTCGCACACTGTATCCCAGTCACACTCGCACATTGTATTCCAGTCAGACTCACACACTGTATCCCAGTCAGACTCACACGCTGTATCCCAGTCATACACACACTGTATCCCAGTCACACTCACACACTGTATGCCAGTCAGACTCGCACACAGTATCCCAGTCACACACACACACTGTATCCCAGTCACACACACACACTGTATCCCAGCCACACACACACACTGTATCCCAGTCACACACACACACAGTATCCCAGTCACACTCGCACACTGTATCCCAGTGACACTCGCACACTGTATCCCAGTGACACTCGCACACTGTATCCCAGTGACACTCGCACACTGTATCCCAGTCAGACTCACACACTGTATCCCAGTCAGACTCGCACACTCTATCCCAGTCACACTCGCACACTGTATCCCAGTCACACTCGCACACTGTATCCCAGTCAGACTCACACACTGTATCCCAGTCAGACTCACACACTGTATCCCAGTCATACACACACTGTATCCCAGTCATACACACACTGTATCCCAGTCTCACACACACACTGTCTCCCAGTCACACTCACACACTGTATCCCAGTCATACACACACTGTATCCCAGTCAGACTCACACACTGTATCCCAGTCAGACTCGCACACTGTATCCCAGTCACACTCGCACACTGTATCCCAGTCATACACACACTGTATCCCAGTCACACTCACACACTGTATCCCAGTCAGACTCACACACTGTATCCCAGTCAGGCTCGCACACTGTATCCCAGTAATACACACACTGTATCCCAGTCACACTCACACACTGTATCCCAGTCAGACTCACACACTGTATCCCAGTCACACACTGTATCCCAGTCACACTCACACACTGTATCCCAGTCAGACTCACACACTGTATCCCAGTCAGACTCACACTCTGTATCCCAGTCAGACTCACACACTGTATCCCAGTCAGACTCACACACTGTATCCCAGTCAGACTCACACACTGTATCCCAGTCAGACTCGCACACTCTTTCCCAGTCAGACTCACACGCTGTATCCCAGTCAGACTCGCACACTGTATCCCAGTCACGCTCGCACACTGTATCCCAGTCACACTCACACTCTTTATCCCAGTCACACACTGTGTCCCAGTCAGGTTCGCACACTGTTTCCCAGTCACACTCACACACTGTATCCCAGTCAGGCTCGCACACTGTATCCCAGTCAGACTCACACACTGTATCCCAGTCAGACTCGCACACTGTATCCCAGTCAGACTCGCACACTGTATCCCAGTCAGACTCGCACACTGTATCCCAGTCAGACTCGCACACTGTATCCCAGTCAGACTCGCACACTGTATCCCAGTCAGACTCGCACACTGTATCCCAGTCAGACTCGCACACTCTATCCCAGTCACACTCGCACACTCTATCCCACTCACACTCGCACACTGTATCCCACTCACACTCGCACACTGTATCCCACTCACACTCGCACACTGTATCCCAGTCACAGACTGTATCCCAGTCAGGCTCGCACACTGTATCCCACTTAGGCTCGCACACTGTATCCCAGTCACAGACTATCCCAGTCACACTCGCACACCGTATCCCAGTCACACTCACACACTGTATCCCAGTCAGACTCGCACACTGTATCCCAGTCAGACTCGCACACTGTATCCCAGTCAGACTCACACACTGTATCCCAGTCACGGTCGCACACTGTATCCCAGTCACAGTTGCACTTTGTATTCCAGTCAGGCTCGCACACTGTATCCCAGTCACACTGACACACTGTATCCCAGTCACAAACTGTATCCCAGTCAGAATCACACACTGTATCCCAGTCACGCTCGCACACTGTATCCCAGTCACGCTCGCACACTGTATCCCAGTCACGCTCGCACACTGTATCCCAGTCACACTCGCACACTGTATCCCAGTCAGACTCACACACTGTATCCCAATCACAAACTGTATCCCAGTGACGCTCGCACACTGTATCCCAGTCACACTCGCACACTGTATCCCAGTCAGGCTCGCACACTGTATCCCAGTCACACTCGCACATTGTATTCCAGTCAGACTCACACACTGTATCCCAGTCAGACTCACACACTGTATCCCAGTCAGACTCACACACTGTATCCCAGTCAGACTCGCACACTGTATCCCAGTCAGACTCGCACACTGTATCCCAGTCAGACTCACACACTGTATCCCAGTCAGACTCACACACTGTATCCCAGTCACACTCACACACTGTATCCCAGTCAGACTCACACACTGTATCCCAGTCAGACTCACACACTGTATCCCAGTCAGACTCACACACTGTATCCCAGTCAGACTCACACACTGTATCCCAGTCAGACTCGCACACTGTATCCCAGTCAGACTGGCACACTGTATCCCAGTCAGGCTCGCACACTGTATCCCAGTCAGACTCGCACACTGTATCCCAGTCAGACTCACACACTGTATCCCAGTCACACTCACACACTGTATCCCAGTCAGACTCGCACACTGTATCCCAGTCAGACTCGCACACTGTATCCCAGTCAGACTCACACACTGTATCCCAGTCAGACTCGCACACTGTATCCCAGTCAGACTCACACACTGTATCCCAGTCAGACTGGCACACTGTATCCCAGTCAGACTCACACACTGTATCCCAGTCAGACTCACACACTGTATCCCAGTCAGGCTCGCACACTGTATCCCAGTCACCCTCGCACACTGTATCCCAGTCACACTCGCACATTGTATCCCAGTCAGACTCGCATCTGTATCCCAGTCAGACTCACACACTGTATCCCAGTCAGACTCGCACACTGTATCCCAGTCAGACTCACACACTGTATCCCAGTCAGACTCGCACACTGTATCCCAGTCAGACTCACACACTGTATCCCAATCACACTCACACACTGTATCCCACTCACACTCGCACACTGTATCCCAGTCAGACTCGCACACTGTATCCCAGTCAGACTCGCACACTGTATCCCAGTCAGACTCGCACACTGTATCCCAGTCAGACTCGCACACTGTATCCCAGTCAGACTCGCACACTGTATCCCAGTCAGACTCGCACACTGTATCCCAGTCAGACTCGCACACTGTATCCCAGTCAGACTCGCACACTGTATCCCAGTCAGACTCGCACACTGTATCCCAGTCAGACTCGCACACTGTATCCCAGTCAGACTCGCACACTGTATCCCAGTCAGACTCGCACACTGTATCCCAGTCAGACTCGCACACTGTATCCCAGTCAGACTCGCACACTGTATCCCAGTCAGACTCGCACACTGTATCCCAGTCAGACTCGCACACTGTATCCCAGTCAGACTCGCACACTGTATCCCAGTCAGACTCGCACACTGTATCCCAGTCAGACTCGCACACTGTATCCCAGTCAGACTCGCACACTGTATCCCAGTCAGACTCGCACACTGTATCCCAGTCAGACTCGCACACTGTATCCCAGTCAGACTCGCACACTGTATCCCAGTCAGACTCGCACACTGTATCCCAGTCAGACTCGCACACTGTATCCCAGTCAGACTCGCACACTGTATCCCAGTCAGACTCGCACACTGTATCCCAGTCAGACTCGCACACTGTATCCCAGTCAGACTCGCACACTGTATCCCAGTCAGACTCGCACACTGTATCCCAGTCAGACTCGCACACTGTATCCCAGTCAGACTCGCACACTGTATCCCAGTCAGACTCGCACACTGTATCCCAGTCAGACTCGCACACTGTATCCCAGTCAGACTCGCACACTGTATCCCAGTCAGACTCGCACACTGTATCCCAGTCAGACTCGCACACTGTATCCCAGTCAGACTCGCACACTGTATCCCAGTCAGACTCGCACACTGTATCCCAGTCAGACTCGCACACTGTATCCCAGTCAGACTCGCACACTTTATCCCAGTCAGACTCGCACACTGTATCCCAGTCAGACTCGCACACTGTATCCCAGTCAGACTCGCACACTGTATCCCAGTCACACTCGCACACTGTATCCCAGTCACACTCGCACACTGTATCCCAGTCAGACTCACACTGTATCCCAGTCAGAGTTACACACTGTATCTCAGTCACACTCGCACACTGTATCCCTGTCAGACTCACACACTGTATCCCAGTCACACACTGTATCGCAGTCAGACTCACACATTGTATCCCAGTCACACTCGCACACTGTATCGCAGTCAGACTCGCACACTGTATACCAGTCAGACTCGCACACTGTATCCCAGTCACACTCGCACACTGTATCCCAGTCAGACTCACACTGTATCCCTGTCAGACTCACACACTGTATCCCAGTCACACACTGTATCGCAGTCAGACTCACACATTGTGTCCCAGTCACACTCGCACACTGTATCGCAGTCAGACTCACACACTGTATACCAGTCAAACTCACACTGTGTATCCCAGTCAGACTCGCACACTGTATCCCAGTCAAACTCACACTGTATCCCTGTCAGACTCACACACTGTATCCCAGTCACACACTGTATCGCAGTCAGACTCACACACTGTATCCCAGTCGCACTCGCACACTGTATCCCAGTCGGACTCACACACTGTATCCCAGTCAAACCCACACTGTATCCCAGTCAGACTCACACACTGTATCCCAGTCACACACTGTATCCCAGTCACACTCACTCACTGTATTCCAGTCACACTCGCACACTGTATCCCAGTCAGACTCACACACTGTATCCCAGTCAGACTCGCACACTGTATCCCAGTCAGACTCGCACACTGTATCCCAGTCAGACTCGCACACTGTATCCCAGTCAGACTCGCACACCGTATCCCAGTCAGACTCGCACACCGTATCCCAGTCAGACTCGCACACCGTATCCCAGTCAGACTCGCACACCGTATCCCAGTCAGACTCACACACTGTATCCCAGTCAGACTCGCACACTGTATCCCAGTCAGACTCGCACACTGTATCCCAGTCAGACTCGCACACTGTATCCCAGTCAGACTCGCACACTGTATCCCAGTCAGACTCGCACACTGTATCCCAGTCAGACTCGCACACTGTATCCCAGTCAGACTCGCACACTGTATCCCAGTCACACTCACACACTGTATCCCAGTCAGAGTCACACACTGTATCCCAGTCACACTCACACACTGTATCCCAGTCAGACTCACACTGTATCCCTGTCAGACTCACACACTGTATCCCTGTCAGACTCACACACTGTATCCCAGTCACACACTGTATCGAAGTCAGACTCACACACTGTATCCCAGTCACACTCGCACACTGTATCCCAGTCAGACTCACACACTGTATACCAGTCAGACTCACACACTGTATCCCAGTCAAACTCACACACTGTATCCCAGTCAAACTCACACTGTATCCCTGTCAGACTCACACACTGAATCCCAGTCACACACTGTATCGCAGTCAGACTCACACACTGTATCCTAGTCACGCTCGCACACTGTATCCCAGTCAGACTCACACACTGTATCCCAGTCATACACAGTATCCCAGTCACACTCACTCACTGTATCCCAGTCACACTCACTCACTGTATCCCAGTCACACTCGCACACTGTATCCCAGTCAGACTCACACTGTATCCCAGTCAGACTCTCACACTGTATCCCAGACAGACTCGCACACTGTATCCCAGTCAGACTCGCACACTGTATCCCAGTCAGACTCGCACACTGTATCCCAGTCAGACTCGCACACTGTATCCCAGTCAGACTCGCACACTGTATCCCAGTCAGACTCGCACACTGTATCCCAGTCAGACTCGCATACTGTATCCCAGACAGACTAGCACACTGTATCCCAGTCACACTCGCACACTGTATCCCAGTCAGACTCACACACTGTATCCCAGTCATACACACACTGTATTCCAGTCAGACTCACACACTGTATCCCAGTCACACACACTGTATCCCAGTCACACTCGCACACTGTTTCCCAGTCAGACTCGCACACTGTATCCCAGTCAGACTCACACACTGTATCCCAGTCAGACTCGCACACTATATCCCAGTCGGACTCGCACACTGTATCCCAGTCAGACTCGCACACTGTATCCCAGTCAGAGTCACACACTGTATCCCAGTCAGAGTCACACACTGTATCCCAGTCACACTCGCACACTGTATCCCAGTCACACTCGCACACTGTATCCCAGTCAGACTCGCACACTGTATCCCAGTCAGACTCGCACACTGTATCCCAGTCAGACTCGCACACTGTATCCCAGTCAGACTCGCACACTGTATCCCAGTCAGACTCGCACACTGTATCCCAGTCAGACTCGCACACTGTATCCCAGTCAGACTCGCACACTGTATCCCAGTCAGACACGCACACTGTATCCCAGTCACACCCGCACACTGTATCCCAGTCACACTCGCACACTGTATCCCAGTCAGACTCGCACACTGTATCCCAGTCAGACTCGCACACTGTATCGCAGTCAGACTCGCACACTGTATCCCAGTCACACTCGCACACTGTATCCCAGTCACACTCGCACACTGTATCCCAGTCAGACTCGCACACTGTATCCCAGTCACACTCGCACACTGTATCCCAGTCAGACTCGCACACTGTATCCCAGTCAGACTCGCACACTGTATCCCAGTTAGACTCGCACACTGTATCCCAGTCAGACTCGCACACTGTATCCCAGTCAGACTCGCACACTGTATCCCAGTCACACCCGCACACTGTATCCCAGTCACACCCGCACACTGTATCCCAGTCACACCCGCACACTGTATCCCAGTCACACCCGCACACTGTATCCCAGTCACACTCGCACACTGTATCCCAGTCAGACTCGCACACTGTATCCCAGTCAGACTCGCACACTGTATCCCAGTCAGACTCGCACACTGTATCCCAGTCAGACTCGCACACTGTATCCCAGTCAGACTCGCACACTGTATCCCAGTCAGACTCGCACACTGTATCCCAGTCAGACTCGCACACTGTATCCCAGTCAGACTCGCACACTGTATCCCAGTCAGACTCGCACACTGTATCCCAGTCAGACTCGCACACTGTATCCCAGTCAGACTCGCACACTGTATCCCAGTCAGACTCGCACACTGTATCCCAGTCAGACTCGCACACTGTATCCCAGTCAGACTCGCACACTGTATCCCAGTCAGACTCGCACACTGTATCCCAGTCAGACTCGCACACTGTATCCCAGTCAGACTCGCACACTGTATCCCAGTCAGACTCGCACACTGTATCCCAGTCAGACTCGCACACTGTATCCCAGTCAGACTCGCACACTGTATCCCAGTCAGACTCGCACACTGTATCCCAGTCAGACTCGCACACTGTATCCCAGTCAGACTCGCACACTGTATCCAGTCAGACTCGCACACTGTATCCCAGTCAGACTCGCACACTGTATCCCAGTCAGACTCGCACACTGTATCCCAGTCAGACTCGCACACTGTATCCCAGTCAGACTCGCACACTGTATCCCAGTCAGACTCGCACACTGTATCCCAGTCAGACTCGCACACTGTATCCCAGTCAGACTCGCACACTGTATCCCAGTCAGACTCGCACACTGTATCCCAGTCAGACTCGCACACTGTATCCCAGTCAGACTCGCACACTGTATCCCAGTCAGACTCGCACACTGTATCCCAGTCAGACTCGCACACTGTATCCCAGTCAGACTCGCACACTGTATCCCAGTCAGACTCGCACACTGTATCCCAGTCAGACTCGCACACTGTATCCCAGTCAGACTCGCACACTGTATCCCAGTCAGACTCGCACACTGTATCCCAGTCAGACTCGCACACTGTATCCCAGTCAGACTCGCACACTGTATCCCAGTCAGACTCGCACACTGTATCCCAGTCAGACTCGCACACTGTATCCCAGTCAGACTCGCACACTGTATCCCAGTCAGACTCGCACACTGTATCCCAGTCACACTCGCACACTGTATCCCAGTCACACTCGCACACTGTATCCCAGTCAGACTCACACTGTATCCCAGTCAGAGTTACACACTGTATCTCAGTCACACTCGCACACTGTATCCCTGTCAGACTCACACACTGTATCCCAGTCACACACTGTATCGCAGTCAGACTCACACATTGTATCCCAGTCAGACTCACACACTGTATACCAGTCAGACTCGCACACTGTATCCCAGTCAGACTCGCACACTGTATCCCAGTCAGACTCACACTGTATCCCTGTCAGACTCACACACTGTATCCCAGTCACACACTGTATCGCAGTCAGACTCACACATTGTATCCCAGTCACACTCGCACTCTGTATCGCAGTCAGACTCACACACTGTATACCAGTCAAACTCACACTGTGTATCCCAGTCAGACTCGCACACTGTATCCCAGTCAAACTCACACTGTATCCCTGTCAGACTCACACACTGTATCCCAGTCACACACTGTATCGCAGTCAGACTCACACACTGTATCCCAGTCGCACTCGCACACTGTATCCCAGTCGGACTCACACACTGTATCCCAGTCAAACCCACACTGTATCCCAGTCAGACTCACACACTGTATCCCAGTCACACACTGTATCCCAGTCACACTCACTCACTGTATTCCAGTCACACTCGCACACTGTATCCCAGTCAGACTCACACACTGTATCCCAGTCAGACTCGCACACTGTATCCCAGTCAGACTCGCACACCGTATCCCAGTCAGACTCACACACTGTATCCCAGTCAGACTCGCACACCGTATCCCAGTCAGACTCACACACTGTATCCCAGTCAGACTCGCACACTGTATCCCAGTCAGACTCGCACACTGTATCCCAGTCAGACTCGCACACTGTATCCCAGTCAGACTCGCACACTGTATCCCAGTCAGACTCGCACACTGTATCCCAGTCACACTCACACACTGTATCCCAGTCAGAGTCACACACTGTATCCCAGTCACACTCACACACTGTATCCCAGTCAGACTCACACTGTATCCCTGTCAGACTCACACACTGTATCCCTGTCAGACTCACACACTGTATCCCAGTCACACACTGTATCGAAGTCAGACTCACACACTGTATCCCAGTCACACTCGCACACTGTATCCCAGTCAGACTCACACACTGTATACCAGTCAGACTCACACACTGTATCCCAGTCAAACTCACACACTGTATCCCAGTCAAACTCACACTGTATCCCTGTCAGACTCACACACTGAATCCCAGTCACACACTGTATCGCAGTCAGACTCACACACTGTATCCTAGTCACGCTCGCACACTGTATCCCAGTCAGACTCACACACTGTATCCCAGTCATACACAGTATCCCAGTCACGCTCACTCACTGTATCCCAGTCACACTCACTCACTGTATCCCAGTCACACTCGCACACTGTATCCCAGTCAGACTCACACTGTATCCCAGACAGACTCTCACACTGTATCCCAGACAGACTCGCACACTGTATCCCAGTCAGACTCGCACACTGTATCCCAGTCAGACTCGCACACTGTATCCCAGTCAGACTCGCACACTGTATCCCAGTCAGACTCGCACACTGTATCCCAGTCAGACTCGCACACTGTATCCCAGTCAGACTCGCATACTGTATCCCAGACAGACTAGCACACTGTATCCCAGTCACACTCGCACACTGTATCCCAGTCAGACTCACACACTGTATCCCAGTCATACACACACTGTATTCCAGTCAGACTCACACACTGTATCCCAGTCACACACACTGTATCCCAGTCACACTCGCACACTGTTTCCCAGTCAGACTCGCACACTGTATCCCAGTCAGACTCACACACTGTATCCCAGTCAGACTCGCACACTATATCCCAGTCGGACTCGCACACTGTATCCCAGTCAGACTCGCACACTGTATCCCAGTCAGAGTCACACACTGTATCCCAGTCAGAGTCACACACTGTATCCCAGTCACACTCGCACACTGTATCCCAGTCACACTCGCACACTGTATCCCAGTCAGACTCGCACACTGTATCCCAGTCAGACTCGCACACTGTATCCCAGTCAGACTCGCACACTGTATCCCAGTCAGACTCGCACACTGTATCCCAGTCAGACTCGCACACTGTATCCCAGTCAGACACGCACACTGTATCCCAGTCAGACTCGCACACTGTATCCCAGTCAGACTCGCACACTGTATCCCAGTCAGACTCGCACACTGTATCCCAGTCAGACTCGCACACTGTATCCCAGTCAGACTCGCACACTGTATCCCAGTCACACTCGCACACTGTATCCCAGTCACACTCGCACACTGTATCCCAGTCACACTCGCACACTGTATCCCAGTCACACTCGCACACTGTATCCCAGTCACACTCGCACACTGTATCCCAGTCACACTCGCACACTGTATCCCAGTCACACTCGCACACTGTATCCCAGTCACACTCGCACACTGTATCCCAGTCACACTCGCACACTGTATCCCAGTCACACTCGCACACTGTATCCCAGTCACACTCGCACACTGTATCCCAGTCACACTCGCACACTGTATCCCAGTCAGACTCGCACACTGTATCCCAGTCACACTCGCACACTGTATCCCAGTCACACTCGCACACTGTATCCCAGTCACACTCGCACACTGTATCCCAGTCACACTCGCACACTGTATCCCAGTCACACTCGCACACTGTATCCCAGTCACACTCGCACACTGTATCCCAGTCACACTCGCACACTGTATCCCAGTCACACTCGCACACTGTATCCCAGTCACACTCGCACACTGTATCCCAGTCACACTCGCACACTGTATCCCAGTCACACTCGCACACTGTATCCCTGTCACACTCGCACACAGTATCCCAGTCAGACTCGCACACCGTATCCCAGTCAGACTCGCACACCGTATCCCAGTCAGACTCGCACACCGTATCCCAGTCAGACTCGCACACCGTATCCCAGTCAGACTCGCACACCGTATCCCAGTCAGACTCGCACACCGTATCCCAGTCAGACTCGCACACCGTATCCCAGTCAAGACTCACACACCGTATCCCAGTCAAGACTCACACACCGTATCCCAGTCAAGACTCACACACTGTATCCCAGTCACACTCAAACACTGTATCCCAGTCAGACTCACACACTGTATCCCAGTCAGACTCACACTGTATCCCAGTCAGACTCACACTATATCCCAGTCAGACTCACACACTGTATCCCAGTCACACTCAAACACTGTATCCCAGTCAGACTCACACACTGTATCCCAGTCAGACTCACACTGTATCCCAGTCAGACTCACACTGTATCCCAGTCAGAGTCACACACTGTATCTCAGTCACACTCGCACACTGTATCCCTGTCAGACTCACACACTGTATCCCTGTCAGACTCACACACTGTATCCCAGTCGCACACTGTATCGCAGTCAGACTCACACACTGTATCCCAGTCACACTCGCACACTGTATCGCAGTCAGACTCACACACTGTATACCAGTGAGACTCACACACTGTATCCCAGTCAGACTCACACACTGTATCCCTGTCAGACTCACACACTGAATCCCAGTCACACACTGTATCCCAGTCACACTCACTCACTGTATCCCAGTCACACTCGCACACTGTATCCCAGTCAGACTCACACTGTATCCCAGTCAGACTCTCACACTGTATCCCAGACAGACTCGCACACTGTATCCCAGTCAGACTCGCACACTGTACCCCAGTCAGACTCGCACACTGTACCCCAGTCAGACTCGCACACTGTACCCCAGTCAGACTCGCACACTGTACCCCAGTCAGACTCGCACACTGTACCCCAGTCAGACTCGCACACTGTACCCCAGTCAGACTCGCACACTGTACCCCAGTCAGACTCGCACACTGTACCCCAGTCAGACTCGCACACTGTACCCCAGTCAGACTCGCACACTGTACCCCAGTCAGACTCGCACACTGTACCCCAGTCAGACTCGCACACTGTACCCCAGTCAGACTCGCACACTGTACCCCAGTCAGACTCGCACACTGTATCCCAGTCAGACTCGCACACCGTATCCCAGTCAGACTCGCACACCGTATCCCAGTCAGACTCGCACACCGTATCCCAGTCAGACTCGCACACCGTATCCCAGTCAGACTCGCACACTGTATCCCAGTCAAGACTCAGACACTGTATCCCAGTCAAGACTCACACACTGTATCCCAGTCACACTCACACACTGTATCCCAGTCACACTCACACACTGTATCCCAGTCTCACTCACACACTGTATCCCAGTCACACTCACACACTGTATCCCAGTCACACTCACACACTGTATCCCAGTCAGACTCACACTGTATCCCAGTCAGAGTGACACACTGTATCTCAGTCACACTCGCACACTGTATCCCTGTCAGACTCACACACTGTATCCCTGTCAGACTCACACACTGTATCCCAGTCACACTCGCACACTGTATCGCAGTCAGTCTCACACACTGTATACCAGTCAAACTCACACTGTATCCCAGTCAGACTCACACACAGTATCCCAGTCACACACTGTATCCCAGTCAAACTCACAATGTATCCCTGTCAGACTCACACACTGTATCCCAGTCACACACTGTATCGCAGTCAGACTCACACACTGTATCCCAGTCACACTCGCACACTGTATCCCAGTCAGACTCACACACTGTATCCCAGTCACACTCACTCACTGAATCCCAGTCACACTCACACACTGTATCCCAGTCACACTCGCACACTGTATCCCAGTCAGATTCGCACACTGTATCCCAGTCAGACACACACTGTATTCCAGTCAGACTCACACACTGTATCCCAGTCAGACTCGCACACTGTATCCCAGTCAGACTCGCACACTGTATCCCAGTCAGACTCGCACACTGTATCCCAGTCAGACTCGCACACTGTATCCCAGTCAGACTCGCACACTGTATCCCAGTCAGACTCGCACACTGTATCCCAGTCACACTCGCACACTGTATCCCAGTCACACTCGCACACTGTATCCCAGTCACACTCGCACACTGTATCCCAGTCAGACTCACACACTGTATCCCAGTCATACACACACTGTATTCCAGTCAGACTCACACACTGTATCCCAGTCACACTCACACACTGTATCCCAGTCAGACTCACACACTGTATCCCAGTCAGACTCGCACACTGTATCCCAGTCAGACTCGCACACTGTATCCCAGTCACACTCGCACACTGTATCCCAGTCACACTCGCACACCGTATCCCAGTCAGACTCGCACACCGTATCCCAGTCAGACTCGCACACCGTATCCCAGTCAGACTCGCACACCGTATCCCAGTCAGACTCGCACACCGTATCCCAGTCAGACTCGCACACCGTATCCCAGTCAGGCTCGCACACCGTATCCCAGTCAAGACTCACACACTGTATCCCAGTCAAGACTCACACACTGTATCCCAGTCACACTCACACACTGTATCCCAGTCAGACTCACACACTGTATCCCAGTCAGACTCACACACTGTATCCCAGTCAGACTCGCACACTGTATCCCAGTCAGACTCGCACACTGTATCCCAGTCAGACTCGCACACTGTATCCCAGTCAGACTCGCACACTGTACCCCAGTCAGACTCGCACACTGTACCCCAGTCAGACTCGCACACTGTATCCCAGTCAGACTCGCACACTGTATCCCAGTCAGACTCACACACTGCATCCCAGTCAGACTCACACACTGTATCCCAGTCATACACACACTGTATCCCAGTCAGACTCACACACTGTATCCCAGTCACACTCACACACTGTATCCCAGTCAGACTCGCACACTGTATCCCAGTCAGACTCGCACACTGTATCCCAGTCACACCCGCACACTGTATCCCAGTCACACTCGCACACTGTATCCCAGTCACACTCGCACACTGTATCCCAGTCACACTCGCACACTGTATCCCAGTCACACTCGCACACAGTATCCCAGTCACTCTCGCACACTGTATCCCAGTCACGCTCGCCACTGTATCCCAGTCAGACTCGCACACCGTATCCCAGTCAGACTCGCACACCGTATCCCAGTCAGACTCACACACCGTATCCCAGTCAGGCTCGCACACCGTATCCCAGTCAGGCTCGCACACTGTATCCCAGTCAGACTCACACACTGTATCCCAGTCAGACTCGCACACCGTATCCCAGTCAGGCTCGCACACTGTATCCCAGTCAAGACTCACACACTGTATCCCAGTCAAGACTCAAACACTGTATCCCAGTCACACTCACACACTGTATCCCAGTCAGACTCACACACTGTATCCCAGTCATACACACACTGTATTCCAGTCAGACTCACACACTGTATCCCAGTCACACTCACACACTGTATCCCAGTCAGACTCGCACACTGTATCCCAGTCAAGACTCACGCACTGTATCCCAGTCAAGACTCACACACTGTATCCCAGTCACACTCGCACACTGTATCCCAGTCACACTCGCACACTGTATCCCAGTCACACTCGCACACTGTATCCCAGTCACACTCGCACACTGTATCCCAGTCACACTCGCACACTGTATCCCAGTCACACTCGCCACCGTATCCCAGTCAGACTCGCACACCGTATCCCAGTCAGACTCGCACACCGTATCCCAGTCAGACTCGCACAGCGTATCCCAGTCAGACTCGCACACCGTATCCCAGTCAGACTCGCACACCGTATCCCAGTCAGACTGGCACACCGTATCCCAGTCAGACTCGCACACCGTATCCCAGTCAGGCTCGCACACCGTATCCCAGTCAAGACTCACACACTGTATCCCAGTCAAGACTCACACACTGTATCCCAGTCACACTCGCACACTGTATCCCAGTCAGACTCGCACACTGTATCCCAGTCAGACTCGCACACTGTATCCCAGTCAGACTCGCACACTGTATCCCAGTCACACACCATATCCCAGTCAGACTCGCACACCGTATCCCAGTCAGACTCGCACACTGCATCCCAGTCAGACTCACACACTGTATCCCAGTCATACACACACTGTATTCCAGTCAGACTCACACACTGTATCCCAGTCACACTCACACACTGTATCCCAGTCAGACTCGCACACTGTATCCCAGTCAGACTCGCACACTGTATCCCAGTCACACCCGCACACTGTATCCCAGTCACACTTGCACACTGTATCCCAGTCACACTCGCACACTGTATCCCAGTCACACTCGCACACTGTATCCCAGTCACACTCGCACACTGTATCCCAGTCACACTCGCACACTGTATCCCAGTCACACTCGCACACTGTATCCCAGTCACACTCGCACACTGTATCCCAGTCAGACTCGCACACTGTATCCCAGTCAGACTCGCACACTGTATCCCAGTCAGACTCACACACTGTATCCCAGTCACACTCGCACACCGTATCCCAGTCAGACTCGCACACCGTATCCCAGTCAGACTCGCACACCGTATCCCAGTCAGACTCGCACACCGTATCCCAGTCAGACTCGCACACCGTATCCCAGTCAGACTCGCACACCGTATCCCAGTCAGACTCGCACACCGTATCCCAGTCAGGCTCGCACACTGTATCCCAGTCAAGACTCACACACTGTATCCCAGTCACGACTCACACACTGTATCCCAGTCACACTCACACACTGTATCCCAGTCAGACTCACACACTGTATCCCAGTCAGACTCGCACAGTGTATCCCAGTCAGACTCGCACACTGTATCCCAGTCACACACCATATCCCAGTCAGACTCGCACACCGTATCCCAGTCAGACTCGCACACCGTATCCCAGTCAGACTCGCACACCGTATCCCAGTCAAGACTCACACACTGTATCCCAGTCAAGACTCACACACTGTAACCCAGTCAGACTCGCACACTGTATCCCAGTGAGACTCGCACACTGTATCCCAGTCAGACTCGCACACTGTATCCCAGTCAGACTCGCACACTGTATCCCAGTGAGACTCGCACACTGTATCCCAGTCAGACTCACACACTGTATCCCAGTCAGACTCGCACACTGTATCCCAGTCAGACTCGCACACTGTATCCCAGTCAGACTCACACACTGTATCCCAGTCAGACTCACACACTGTATCCCAGTCAGACTCGCACACCGTATCCCAGTCAAGACTCACACACTGTATCCCAGTCAAGACTCACACACTGTATCCCAGTCAGACTCACACACTGTATGCCAGTCACACACCGTATCCCAGTCAGACTCGCACACCGTATCCCAGTCAGACTCGCACACCGTATCCCAGTCAAGACTCACACACTGTATCCCAGTCAAGACTCACACACTGTATCCCAGTCAGACTCACACACTGTATGCCAGTCACACACCATATCCCAGTCAGACTCGCACACTGCATCCCAGTCAGACTCGCACACTGTATCCCAGTCAGACTCGCACACTGTATCCCAGTCACACTCGCACACTGTATCCCAGTCACACTCGCACACTGTATCCCAGTCACACTCGCACACTGTATCCCAGTCACACTCGCACACTGTATCCCAGTCACACTCGCACACTGTATCCCAGTCAGACTCGCACACTGTATCCCAGTGAGACTCGCACACTAATCCCAGTGAGACTCGCACACTGTATCCCAGTCAGACTCGCACACTGTACCCCAGTCAGACTCGCACACTGTACCCCAGTCAGACTCGCACACTGTACCCAAGTCAGACTCGCACACTGTACCCCAGTCAGACTCGCACACTGTACCCCAGTCAGACTCGCACACTGTACCCCAGTCAGACTCGCACACTGTACCCCAGTCAGACTCGCACACTGTACCCCAGTCAGACTCGCACACTGTACCCCAGTCAGACTCGCACACTGTACCCCAGTCAGACTCGCACACTGTACCCCAGTCAGACTCGCACACTGTACCCCAGTCAGACTCGCACACTGTACCCCAGTCAGACTCGCACACTGTACCCCAGTCAGACTCGCACACTGTATCCCAGTCAGACTCGCACACTGTATCCCAGTCAGACTCGCACACTGTATCCCAGTCAGACTCGCACACTGTATCCCAGTCAGACTCGCACACTGTATCCCAGTCAGACTCGCACACTGTATCCCAGTCAGACTCGCACACTGTATCCCAGTCAGACTCGCACACTGTATCCCAGTCAGACTCGCACACTGTATCCCAGTCAGACTCGCACACTGTACCCCAGTCAGACTCGCACACTGTACCCCAGTCAGACTCGCACACTGTATCCCAGTCAGACTCGCACACTGTATCCCAGTCAGACTCGCACACTGTACCCCAGTCAGACTCGCACACTGTACCCCAGTCAGACTCGCACACTGTACCCCAGTCAGACTTGCACACTGTACCCCAGTCAGACTCGCACACTGTACCCCAGTCAGACTCGCACACTGTATCCCAGTCAGACTCGCACACTGTATCCCAGTCAGACTCGCACACTGTATCCCAGTCAGACTCGCACACTGTATCCCAGTCAGACTCGCACACTGTATCCCAGTCAGACTCGCACACTGTATCCCAGTCAGACTCGCACACTGTATCCCAGTCAGACTCGCACACTGTATCCCAGTCAGACTCGCACACTGTACCCCAGTCAGACTCGCACACTGTACCCCAGTCAGACTCGCACACTGTACCCCAGTCAGACTCGCACACTGTACCCCAGTCAGACTCGCACACTGTACCCCAGTCAGACTCGCACACTGTATCCCAGTCAGACTCGCACACTGTATCCCAGTCAGACTCGCACACTGTATCCCAGTCAGACTCGCACACTGTATCCCAGTCAGACTCGCACACTGTATCCCAGTCACACTCGCACACTGTATCCCAGTCACACTCGCACACTGTATCCCAGTCAGACTCGCACACCGTATCCCAGTCAAACTCGCACACCGTATCCCAGTCAGACTCTCACACTGTATCCCAGTCAGACTCGCACACTGTATCCCAGTCAGACTCGCACACTGTATCCCAGTCACACTCGCACACTGCATCCCAGTCACACTCGCACACTGCATCCCAGTCACACTCGCACACTGTATCCCAGTCAGACTCGCACACTGTATCCCAGTCAGACTCGCACACTGTATCCCAGTCAGACTCTCACACTGTATCCCAGTCAGACTCGCACACTGTATCCCAGTCAGACTCGCACACTGTATCCCAGTCACACCCGCACACTGTACCCCAGTCAGACTCGCACACTGTACCCCAGTCAGACTCGCACACTGTACCCCAGTCAGACTCGCACACTGTACCCCAGTCAGACTCACACACTGTATCCCAGTCAGACTCGCACACTGTATCCCAGTCAGACTCGCACACTGTATCCCAGTCCGACTCGCACACTGTATCCCAGTCAGACTCGCACACTGTATCCCAGTCAGACTCGCACACTGTACCCCAGTCAGACTCGCACACTGTACCCCAGTCAGACTCGCACACTGTACCCCAGTCAGACTCGCACACTGTACCCCAGTCAGACTCGCACACTGTATCCCAGTCAGACTCGCACACTGTATCCCAGTCAGACTCGCACACTGTATCCCAGTGAGACTCGCACACTGTATCCCAGTGAGACTCGCACACTGTACCCCAGTCAGACTCGCACACTGTACCCCAGTCAGACTCGCACACTGTACCCCAGTCAGACTCGCACACTGTACCCCAGTCAGACTCGCACACTGTACCCCAGTCACGCTCGCACACTGTATCCCAGTCAGGCTCGCACACTGTATCCCAGTCGCACACTGTATCCCAGTCACACGCGCACACTGTATCCCAGTCACACGCGCACACTGTATCCCAGTCACACTCACACACTGTATCCCAGTCACACTCGCACACTGTATCCCAGTCACACTCGCACACTGTATCCCAGTCACACTCACACACTCTATCCCAGTCATACTCAAGAGTGTAATACATGAGATTCTATCACAGTCGCAGACTGTATCGCCAGGATGAATCCCAGTCTCAGTCGCAGACTGCACCTCGGACACAGTCTCAGTCGCAGACTGCACCTCGGTCTCAGTCGCAGACTGCACCTCGGTCACAGTCGCAGACTGCACCTCGGTCACAGTCGCAAGACTGCACCTCGGTCACAGTCGCTAGACTGCACCTCGGTCACAGTCGCTAGACTGCACCTCGGTCACAGTCGCTAGACTGCACCTCGGTCACAGTCGCGGACTGCACCTCGGTCGCAGTCGCGGACTGCACCTCGGTCACAGTCCGCGGACTGCA